>NC_143552.1:158055588-158355735 GCF_054136105.1 Typopeltis vanoorti
GGTTCTTCAACACCTGTTCCTGCAGATTTGCGAGGAATTCTGCTGTACGAACGCAATCAGATCGTCTGCTAGGGATCTTTCTTCTTGCTACATCCTCGTAGTCACCATTGCAAGTCTCTAGTTCATGCCTGATTGTTTTTACTGTATTCAGGGAGCATTGGGCAGCAGTCGTAATATCCTTATTTTGATGGCGGGCACGAATCATCATGATACAAGTTATTCTCTTCCATGATTCAGGTGGGTTCCAGCTATCCATCCTTTCTGACATCTTGTATATGAATGAAGAAGGGTCCAAACTTTTAAATGAAGAGAAGTGTGTGTTAATACATGTAACTTACGGAAAAATATAATTAATTATAAATATGTCAAATTTATCCCGAACACCCTGTACTTGTAGAGGCTGTCTCTGTCTCCACCACTGAATTACACCAACTACAACTGAGTCCCATTCAGTGGTTGGGCAAAGGGCGAATCACCCCTGTAAAAATTATCTGGATTACAGAAACTGCAAATCTGGATGAACAAATGCTCCTGGTGACAGACGTGACTTGCAAGACCCCAGAAGATGGTTATCTAGCCTGGTCTCATGTAGATAACATATATATGACACACCAAGGGGAACCCTTCTTGTTGAAAGAGTCACTTATGAAGCCACAAAAATTTTTAAGATTGGATCATGAAATGTCAGAACACTGTACCAGATAGGAAAAACTAGGCAGGTAACAAATGAAATGGACAATTACAAGTTAGACATTTTAGGCATCATTGAACTTAGATGCACTGGTTTTGGTAGACCTATAACTAAAGACAACAAGACAATATTGTACTCCAGAACAGAGGAGAAACATGAAAAAGGAGTTGCACTAATATTGAACCCGAAAGTTACCAAAAGCCTGACGAAATGGGAACCAGTAAATGAAAGAATTATAAAAGCCAGGTTTTATTTCAAATTTATCCAACTTTCTATGGTGCAGGTTTATGCACTTACTAATGATGCAGATGAAGAATTAAAAGAATGTTTTTATGAACCACTCCAAAAGGTAATAAATCCTATTCCAAAGCATGATATGATAATACTCATTGGCGATCTTAATGCAAAAGTGGGTAAAAGATCATGTGCAGAAGAAGACTCCTTAGGTTTCGAGACTTGTAGAGGCTGTCTCTGTCTCCACCACTGAATTACACCAACTACAGCGATTGCAACTACACCAACACCATCTACCGCCGACCACCACAACTAGTATTTCCACAGACAATCACAAACATCCACGCCCACGACGGGATTCAAACCTGCAGCCTTTTTGTTGGAGACCAGATACGTTAGCGTATCTGCTCTCCAAAAATTTAACATTTTAGTGTATCAACGCCAAAATGTTAAAAGTTCGTCTTAACACAACTACTACCATATTACAAAGGGTATACAACAAAATATGGAAGAAAGAAAAAATTCCTCAACAATGAAAAGAAGAAGTAACTATAGAAATCCCCAATGACTTTGCTCACTGTGCAGAAGCTGTGGGTCTTCATATAAACAAGAAGAAAACCAAGGTCATGCGAATAAATGAAAAATCAAATAAAGAAATTAAGTTAAAAAAAATGAAACAATTGAAGATGTTGTTACTTTTACATACCGTGGATCAGTAATAAAAAAACAAGGTGGCACTGACGAAGACGTTTTACAAAGAATTGCTAAAGCACAAAATTGTTTCAGGTCATTAAATAAATCATGGAAAGCATCAAATATTGCAGTTAAAGTGAAAATTAATATATATAAATCTATTGTGCAAGCAGTACTGCTATATGGCTCTGAAACTTGGAAACTAACCAAGGGCACAAAGTAATAAATTGGACATTTTCCAAAACAAATGTTTAAGAAGAATTTTAAAAATCTTCTAGCCAAATACAATCACTAACTTTTAAAGAAAACCTTCTCCATGTCAATAGATGAAGAGATTCGCCTAAGAAGATAGAAATGGACCCGAATGCTCTAGAGGTAGCCCAAAATTAACTCGGAGAAGAATAATGGAATCCGAAATGAAGAAGGCAAGATGGGAGAGTTGGGCAGAAGCAAGAGCAGCTGCGAGGGACAGAGACAGATAGGTATGGTAAGACTTTATGATGATGATCAAGGTGGATGTTAAGTTATGCTAAACTGCAGGCACGAGGAACTTTATACATTCCAGGATATGCAAGAGGATGAACTTATTTTTTTATGAGAACAGATGAAGTTGACTAGCAGAATGAAAGGTTTCAAACTGATATGGAGATCATATTTAGAGAACTTTGGCTATTTTTTCTGATGTACCTTAAATATATGGGATGGGAATGATTTTTTTGTGATCCTGTGTGTTGGATGCAGATGGGATGAGACCCATGCAGTATTTGCACCTCATCCCATCTGCATCCATTTTAGAGAGACTGTAGCCACTGGCTTTTAAAAGTATTGCAAATGTCCTCAAGCTCAGTTTCAAGGGCTGTTCAAACAGCCCTGGCTTGATCAGAAAGTGTTTTGAGGATGCAATACTGTTGGGAAGGATAGTGGTGTGATTGTTTTGTATTTTTCTAACTTTCTTTTTCTGTGGTGAAGTTTATTTCAGGATGTTGGTTGTTACAATGCACTAAAATGTATCTAATGTATCTGGACCATGACGCCAAATACAAAACACATCATCAACACCATATATAGCCAAACTGCTAGTGACCAATGTGTCTGGACCATGAGGCGACATAGCAAACACATAATCAACAAGGTGCAGTTAAACTACTGGTTTAAGCATGGCTGTGTTGAATGCTTGGTTTTAAAAATGTTCCATATAGAATAAATTTAGTTTAATCCTTTATCCAAGTGTGAGCAAACAAAGTTTGCGCCTGAAAGTATCTTCAGGACTGGGGTAAGGTGGTACAACACCGGGCAACTCGCTGCAAAGGTGGAGCAAGCTACCAACACTCCTATCTCAGTATCTCCTATATCTCCTATAATGCAAAACACATCTCCTTGCGGATATGTCTAATGTTATGCATTAAGGGAAGGGCCACTACCCAGACTAGTTTCGACCTTTACTGAGGTCTCTTCAGTGGGAGCCAGGCCCAAGTGGAGATACCAGGCGGAAGCATTAGCAAGGTCATCTCTACCTATTAGTTATCTAGAAAGAGGGAACCCATTGCAGTCCCATCCAGCTGTTTGTATATTTTTCCTTTGCATAAGAAATAACCATGCATGGTGAATCTAAATAATTAAATTATTTTTTTGGGGGGGATGCAGCTTAATGAGGTCAAGAGTCTCTATTAAAGGTAAATTAGTGAATAAAGAAGTAATATCAAAACTGACCATGATGTCAGAATCTGTCAGGATTAGATTTCTTATTAATATTTTCAAGTGTAGAGAATTTTTAATAGATTAGGGAGAGTTGCTTGTTGAGTACAGAACTTTCCATAATCACTCAGCTTATACATCATACAATCACATAATTAGGTTCATCATATAGCCATTAAGTAAAACTTACCAATAAAATCTCTATCACTTACGCCATGGATACTGTTTTGAGTACATTTCGAGAATCCTAGTTCTAGTAAAAAAAAAATATAATTCCATTTAAAACTAAATCCACTGATACAAATGTCCATGTCAAGCATGCAGTGTATATATATATATATATATATATATATATATATATATATATATATATATATATATACACATACCTGGGGTACCAAGGAAAAGGGGCCCTGGTACCCCCAAAGAAAAAGGAAAAAAACACTAGAAAATTTTCCAAAAGTCTTTTCCTAATTAAAATTCATTTGTTTATTTATGTTGTGTCATGTCTTCTATTATTTCTATACTACTTATGAATTGGTGGTTACATAAGGTGGGAATACCCTATAGCTCTCGGGAATCACGGCCACTGTGAACACATGGCGAACAAAGTGTACTCAGGCGGACCGAGCGCTATTTCGTTTGCCCGAGCCGGGCCAGAGGAGAACATGGGTATCATGTATGGGTGATCACTGCAGATGCTCAGTCATGGGTGGTATGCAATGTGTAGTGTGTATTCTCAAATCATCTACTCAACTCCTCCCCCGCCGCCCCAAGATTAAATCCTAAGTGCACCACTCCCAGGTTGTGTGGCCGTTTTAGTCATTATTTATAATGACTAAAACGGAAGATGAGAAATTTTAGATCTTTATCCATCGTCACTCCAGGATCTACTATTAATCCCTTAGCCCATAACATATATATATATATATATATTATTATGAAATGCCTCATCATAAGGACTAGAGATGTATGAATGAAGATTGATTTACTCGATTGCTGTACATTTTTATCAAAAGATTGAATGACTAGAACCGAGAGAAATGAAAATAAAGTTTATTAGTACGACACAACTAGTTTCAGCTTGTATCAGACTTCGGCAGGTGCACATTAAAAAAGAAGAAATAACCAGTAAAAACACATGGAGGAAATAACTGTAAACAACACGGAAAGTTAGTGTATATATATTTCAACGTTGAAACGTTGAAGTCTGCGTATTCAAAATTGTTCCCTCCTAGTTATTTCTTCCTTTTTAATGTGCACCTGATGAAGGCTGATACAAGCTGAAACTAGTTGTGTCGTACTAATAAACTTTGTTTTCATTTCTCTCGGTTCTAATCATTCAATTCTTTTTATAAATATATATATACATATATATATATATATATAGACCAAAAACATGTTGGCAAGTGACTAAAAGAAATAAAGAATTTGTTCATGTGTTTCTTGGATACCTCAAGGTTGTAATCATTCGGAAAAATAGTACAGGGGGGAAGAGTGCTCCAAAGAGGAGAGGTGGAAGGAATGAAGGAGAAAGATGAGAAATTAATTCAATGTTTCCTTATGAAAAATTATGCAAACAACTACTGAGTTATAGTAAAACTTTAGTTTCATTATTATTATTATTATTGTTATTATTACCCTAAGACCCATGGAGTCAAATATTCATCTAGGAGGTCCCTTTGTCATACACAGCTCATCATACTACACCTTAAATATGTTCAAATTCTCTGCAGACATCACACTCTCAGGCAAGGCATTTCAGTCATTCACAACTCTGCATACAAAAAAATCTGCTTTTCACGCACTTGTTCACACCCTCCTTATATATATTCCAGGAATGACCTCTTGTTCTCCCCTGATCTCCCACCATTTTATGAAAAACTTCTTCAACATTGATCCTATAACAATTCTTTACTAACTTTTATATCACTCCTCTTCCTCCTATCTACTAGACTCTGTAAATTGCATCTTCTAAATGTTTCCTCATATTCAACATTCCAGAGATCAGAAACTACCTAAATCAATTGCCTCTGGACTCTTTCCAACATCTCTAAGTCATTTTGAAAAGCAGGTGACCAAATCTGTGCACAGTAGCGCATGGGTGGCATAATCAGAGCCTTATACAATGCCTCCTTATACTTCCTTACTCATACAAATCAGTGTCCTCTGCATCATTGTGTTGTGCTCACTGTTTTGTCAGTGTGTCCTTAGAATTTTAGATCTTTATCCACCATCACTCCAAGATCTCTTATTTACTGCACGTCCTACAATATATCCACACCAAGCATAAATTCTACATCCCATCTTTGTTTCCCAAATTTTAAAACTTTACATTTTGCAGCATTGACCTGGTATCTTCACTCCCATGCCTAGTCACTCAATTAATCAAGTCTTCTTATAAGGCCACAACTACGGAATGCATTGCCTGAGAGAGTGATTAGAGCAAGAATGATCAATGAGTGGTATGATAAACTTTGTGTTTCATAAGAACGACCTCCCATAATGAGTCTCTTGACTCCATGGAGACCTGGATAATAATAATAATAGTTCATCCCAAGTGTGTATCTTGGGATGAACTATTATTCATCCCAAGATACTACTGAATATCCCCATCCAAATCTTTCCCAATATAATTAACATACAGGTTAAACAGCAATGGTCCTAAAACAGACCCCTGAGGTACACCACTAGTGACTTTCATCTTTTGGGATACTGCTTCCCTACACACTAGTTGCTGATATCTATCAGATAGCCAATCTCTGTTCAAATGCACACTAGCGTAATATCCAATCCCATATGCTCTAGTTTGACTATCAACTTATCATATGGTAGCATTGTATCAAAAGCTTTTGCAAAATCAAAGTATACTACTGTGTATCCATCTCCTTTGTCCAATAAAGCCGTCTCCTAGTAAATCCATGCTGTCGATCAAAAATAATACCATTGTTGTCAACTCAGTTCTAGATTCTGGTTCTCACCAGCCTCTACAACACTTTAACCACAACAACTGACTGACACACACACACACACACACACACACACACACACACACACACACACACACACACACACACACACACACACACACACACACACACACACAGGTCTATAATTTGATACTTGAATTCTGTCACCTCCTGTATGAAGCAGCACAGTCTTGTCTTCCTTCCACTTTGAAACTTGACCTAGTGCAAGACTCATAAAACAAATATGTCAAGACAGATGCCAACTTCCTGGAACAATCCTAAATATGTGGTGATATATTAGCAAGTCACCCAGCCTTATTAACATCAAGTTTGCTCAATTCTCCACATGCTCACTTACAGTCAGTCTCTCCTCCCCATCATCAACTGCTCTCAATCTCTCCATGGTGTCACATTCACAAGAATGAAATAATTTTATGCACTGCTCATTAAATATTTCAACAGTTATTCTTCTACCATTTTCTCCAATCAATATAAGTTTTTCATAATCATTCTTTTTTTTTTGCTGGCTACATATTGAAAGAACTCCCTAGGATTCTTTTTGATTTCTTTAGGTAACTGCTGCTCATACTTTGCTTTTGCTACCTTTAACCTTACCAAGTTAACCTCTTTGCCTGTTCTTTATAATCCTCATGGAATTGATTATTACTACTCCTCTTATGCTGCCTCCATAATGCCTTTTTCCTGTATTGCCTGCTTAATCTCTTCGTTCATCCATTTCTCACCTACCTTATTTAACCTTCTAACCCTTGGAATACATTTAGACATTGCTTCTAATAGATGGTTCTTGAAAATCACCCAAGCTGCATTGATTTCCTTTTCAGTCCACTCCTCATTCCATGCTACACTTGCAAGCTGTCTTATGAGCTTCTTATAATCACCAGCTTTGTAGTTCATCATATAGCCTTTCCTCACGCTGCTCACAACCATCCAAGTAATCACTTCATGGTCAGTCTCACCAACTCTTTGGATGATCTGACACCTCATTTATAATAACATCCTCTGATGAGATGATCAAATTCAATGCCTTCACTCCCCATGTGCCCTGTGTTGCTGTTGCATACTGCCTGGGGTAGCTGTCCCTCAAAAACTCAAGAAACTCATTTTCCTTACTTCCAGTTGCTATCTCATCATCCATCTCTATATTACCACAATTAAAATTGACCATAATGATCACCTTTTTCTTATTTGCTTTTCTAATTTGAATATACATTTTATGGTCACTACCATCCACATTACCAGGTCTATAACAACATCCAACTAAGTATTTCATTCTGTTAACCTCTATTTCACATATATTCTATCACACATACCGCCTCAAAACCACTGGCACTATTTTCCAATTGCATCTCTACCTTGTATGGATATAACTCTTTCTCTATCATCATTAAAAATTGTTAACCAAATAGATAATAATAATAATAACAGACTAGTTTTGATGTGGTAAGGTTTTTTTCCCCTACCAGAGGTCAGGCTAATAGTTTTAATGGTTGACCAAATTAATGTAACTCTAGTATACCACATAGATAGTAATGTAACTTGTTTTTATTATTTATTATTATTACATGCCACCTCCAGGCAGTCCAAAGACTCATAGAGGTAGGGCATCTATTCTACAACTCTCTGCCACCACCACTCATTCTACCAACTAAAACTAACCACTAATATTTCCACAGACAATCACAACCATCCTTGCCCATGGTGGGATTCGAACCTGCGGCCTTTTGGCTGGAGAGTGGATATGCTAACCACTCGGCCAATAAGCCTGGCAGGTGTGAAAGTTGTGTGAAGGTTGAAACGTTGAGTAATTATTTTGGTTTTCTATAACACAGTAGTTGTTTCCATAATTTTTAATAATGAATGCTAATCACCATGCAGCCATGAAAGAAAGGAAAATAATTCAATGATTTATTTTAGCCAAACTATATATGGATGTGGATCAGCAACTGCTCATGGAAATACCTATGTAAAATAAATACCTATGTTAGATACCTATATGAAAAAGAGAGAATGCAGCAACTAACCAATTCAGACTGTGGAAAAGTGACTGGAAAGAGGGAGTCATCAATTAAGCAGGTTGCTCTCTTCTGAATATAATCAAGTATTCTGAGGAAGGTCCTGGGTGCACTATCCCAAAATGTGGTAGTGCACCCAGGGAACAATATTCAAAAATCAGGTGGATTTGAGCTTTATAAAGTGTCAGGAGTTCAGCAGGAGAGAAGAACTCTTTGGAATGAAAAATAATACCAAGCTTTTTGAAGGCAGAAGAAGCTATGGAGCTGCTGTGCTTATGTCATGATGTGATATATATGAAATTAATCCAAGAAGAGAAAACTGATCCTAGTTGTTGAGAAGGATATTGGCAAAAGTCATGGTCTTTTCTTCCTATATAAAAATAAGTAAGCATACAAAACAAATGATAAAAATATCAATAAAAATGGGAAAAAAATTCTTAGTCAGTTTATTTTTAAAAAAGTTTATTTTTCACTTGGTTTGAGTAAAATAAAATTAGTTAATCCTTTATCCAAGTGTGAGCAAACAAAGCTTGCGCCTGAAAGTATCTTCAGGACTGGGGTAAGGTGGTACAACACCAGGGTAACTCGTTGCAAAGGTGGAGCAAGCTACCAACACTCCTATATCAGTGTCTCCTATAATGCAAAACACATCTCCTTGCAGATATATCTAATGTTATGCATTAAGGGAAGGGCCACTACCCAGACTAGTTTCGACTTTTATTGAGGTCTCTTCAGTGGGAGCCAGGCCCAAGTGGAGATACCAGGCAGAAGCATTAGCAGGTCATCTCTACCTATAGGAGTTGCCAAATGGTGTGCCACCCTTTTTTAATAAATTACTCTGGATTTAGAGAAAGATGTTGAAAGTTTATTTTTCACTTGGTTAGAGTATAATAAAATTAGTTTAATCCTTTATGCAAGTGTGAGCAAACAAAGTTTGCACCTGAAAGTATCTTCAGGACTGGAGTAAGGTGGTACAACACCAGGGCAAATCGTTGCAAAGGTGGAGCAAGCTACCAACACTCCTATCTCAGTATCTCCGAAAATGCAAAACACATCTCCTTGCGGATATGTATGTTATGCATTAAGGGAAGGGCCACTACCCAGACTAGTTTCAACCTTTATTGAGGTCTCTTCAGTGGGAGATAGGAGTGTTGGTAGCTTGCTCCACCTTTGCAACAAGTTGTCCTGGTGTTGTACCACCTTACCCCAGTCCTGAAGATACTTTCAGGTGCAAACTTTGTTTGCTGACACTTGGATAAAGGATTAAACTAATTTTATTATACTCTAACCAAGTGAAAAATAAACTTTCAACATCTTTCTCTAAATCCAGAGTAATTTATTAAAAAAGGGTGGCACACCATTTGGCAACTCCTATAGGTAGAGATGACCTGCTCATGCTTCTGCCTGGTATCTCCACTTGGGCCTGGCTCCCACTGAAGAGACCTCAATAAAGGTCGAAACTAATCTGGGTAGTGGCCCTTCCCTTAATGCATAACATTAGACATATCCGCAAGGAGATGTGTTTTGCATTATAGGAGATATAGGAGATACTGAGATAGGAGTGTTGGTAGCTTGCTCCACCTTTCCAATGAGTTGCCCTGGTGTTGTACCAACTTACCCCAGTCCTGAAGATACTTTCAGGCGCAAACTTTGTTTGCTCACACTTGGATAAAGGATTAAACTATTTCATGGGTGGGAGCCACATAAAAGAAACAGGTATCAAGATTACTGAGTATTTTACTCGGTAATCTTGATATCAGTACTCTCTGGTGAAATTTCAGAGGAGGCACAATGTGAAGAGTTCATGGTATAGTGGGAGGAGATTTGTCTTGATCATCTGGGTAAGAGTTGGAGCAAAAAAGTATGCCTTTCTTAAAGAGATGTTACCATTGTACCATCTCTCTTACATCATCAGGATGTAAGAGAGATGGAAACATGGAATGACATAAGTTGCATCTCCTAGCCTTGGCAAAGAATCAGAAGGCTTTACTGGTATTTGAACAGGAAAGAGGCTTATTGCATTTGTCCTTATAAAGACATGCATGATTGATTTGTTCATGATTTTCTGCAGCTGTACCCAACTGTAGTATAAACTGAGTGAGAGGTTGGACTTGAGCCATTGGGAATATGCTGAGGACTGTGGCACAACTGTTGGTGAACCATAGCTTGGACAAGAGTCAAGGGCTTTGAGTAGAGAAGGGGGAAAGCACTCGTCCCAGCGAGAATAATTTCTGTTATTAGATCAGAGCAGGTCCCTATGATCAGAAGGGTGGAAGCAATTGGAATACAGAAGCAAGGCACAGAAATACCAAAGGTAATCCCATTTGGCATCAGTTAAGTTCCACAGGATCTGAGGCTGAGAATGATGAAAGGCAGAAAATGAAACACGGACAAGGTTATGATTGAATTTGTCAACAGGACAGTTATCACAACAGTATATTTGGAGGGAGAACATAATAAGAAAAGGTCTAGAGTGTCGGTAGAATGGTGAGAATTATCAGTAATTCTGGTGGGTTGGCAAATAATGTGTCACACTACTGATAGCAAACAGTTGAGCTTCTCTTCCAGCTTGACCTGAAAAGTTTGAGGAGGGAAACCAGTCTGAATTGTGAATCGTGGATGTTGAAATTACCCAGAAAGATTATATCACAATTGAGGTAATTAGATTGTATGTGATCCACTTTCAAAGAAAAATAGTCAAACAAGTCAGTGAAGTCATCAGAGTTAGGAGAACAGCAGAGACAGCAAATAAGGGCAACAACAAAGTGAAATAAAGGACAGTAGATCATATAAAGGAGATTCCCAGTCTGATAACCTTAGGCACAGGATATCAGATCTGACAAATTATTATTACTATTCCTGACACCTCAAAGGAGTCTGAAGACTCATCGCGGGAGGACACCTACATCTGTCTCAACCACTACACCGAACCTCTACTGCGAATCATCTCCATCAACGCCATCTACCGCCCACCTCCACCGTATGCAGGATGAAAAACCCGAGTTTCCGGGAGAAAAAACCCTGCTACCTCCATATGAGATTGGCTAACTCACCTTCGATTGAAAATTGTCCAGATAAAGATTCCTCCCGGCGCGACGAGAATCGAACTTAGGCCTATTCCAATCGAAGGGCCAATGTACCATCGTTCTTCCAATTGCACTATGGAGGTCATGCCCTTCTTACAAAAATCCTCACGAAAGAAGTAGTGAGGAAAATTGAGGTGAGATGTTGTTGCAGAGTATGCCAGTTGTGGTTTAGTAATGAATAACATATCCGTTTTGGATGTCTATATGTGGTTGTTGGCATTATTGATATTAGTGTTCAGACCTTGGATGTTGGTGAAGTTAATCTGGTAGTTTTTTAATACATGGAATTGTAGAGAGAGAGAGAGAGAGAGACACACACACACACTAGTATATATAGTTGCAAATTTTTTTAAACATTTTTGGTATTTTTGAGATTTTTGTGGTGACAATAGGAACTCTAGATTTTTCATGCTGTTTGTCATGGTAATGGATAAAATAACAGGAAAATTTATAGAGCAAAGGGCATGGACTTGAACAGCAAGGGTAAAGGACTTGAGGTCACCACTTCCACATGCAGAGTGCCCAGACTCCAATCCAAGGGTAACTCAGACAGTATCCCTGCAAGTTGCTATATTTGGACTCCCTCCAGACATAACTTGACAAAATAAGAAGCAGCAGGACTTATTTGTCAGTTGATCAGGAAACCTGAATAGTTACCGATAGGTCAGTCCCATGTACTATCTAACAGCTGGCCTGCAGAAACTTCCTTACTACTGTATCCTTAAATGGAAGAGGCACTGGCTCCCTAGTTAAGTATTTATGATGTGGAGAGCATGAACTGGGAGGCATCACCCATGCTGCATGTAGGCTGAAACTGGAAAACCTACTCTACCCTATGAAACATGGCAATGCTACTTAATGCCTCCAATAAGCAGGGCAGTAGTATTTCATCAGGCAATGAAGGACATCTACCAACTAGAGATCTTGTTGGCATTTTCTTCAACTAGGAAAGCATGCTTTAAGGATGCAATGCACAAGGATCTGAATAAACTATCTATAGGGAGAAATTTTAAGGCTGCACTAATCAACACAAATAACAGGATAACACAAATTAATACAAATAAGTATTACGTGGACACATTATCATAACAAAATCTGTGTACAGTAATCCAGATGTGATCATATCAAATGCTTATAAAGAGAGATAATAACCCTTTATCATTGCTTGCTAGTATTTTTCAGCCTCAAGAAGTGATCTTTTGTGCTATTCAGTGCTTTCCAGTTCACCATCATCCCTAAAACTCTGAATTCATCAATTCTTGCAGTACAGTCCAATCAAACACAACAATATGGAGTGGTAAAAACACTATACAACAGGGCTAAAATAATCTGTTCTAACGACATAGCCCTTAACACTGAACTAAATCACATCCTAAACACTTTCTCAGCCAATGGCTACCCCCCCCCCAAAAATCCAAAAAATATTAAAACCTACAAACCACAGCCCCCCCTCCTCCCCCCCTCCACAAAAAAGATCACTCTAAATCCATCATCATTCCCTACATCCGAGGCACCTCGGAAAAAATTACCAAAATTCTAAAAAAACATGACGTCACCTCCTGTTACAGACCTTACAGAAAATTGGCATCCCTTATCCGCTCTACCAAAGACCAACCACTTCCCCTAGACCTACCTGGTGTATACCAGGTCCCTTGCAGTTGTAAACTGTCGTACTTTGGCCAAACAGGCAGGACAGCGAATATCAGAATTTCTGAACACAAGGACTACATCCGGTTTTACAAATATAGCCATTCTGGTCTGGCAGACCATGCTCTGGATACTCGCCACAGAATACGGTGGAAGAAAGCAAAAATAATACACCGGAGCAAATATAAATTTGAAAGATTATTTATGGAATCAGCCTCTGCCCTAAGAAACTCACCAAACCTCAACAAATTTGGTTGTATGCGACTGCCCCAAATTTGGGAGGCATACATCAGCAGACCTTCAGCCCAACGGCCAAGAATGCCTACTTAGCCCACCAGAGGGCACTATCAGGACTTATAGGAGAAAGATAGCTTCATATCTTCATTTCCAGTTACTGTATTGTTAGGGCCTGTGTGCTCCTGCCTTTCTGTAAGTTCCTTTAGAAAATGGCAATGAGACACTGCCGAAATATCGGAAATATCTATTAAAGTATTATTTAATTTATATTCGTATCTACATTGTTTCAATTCCCTAAGTTATTTAGAAAAGTCCAATCAAAATCAAAATAATATATATATCCGTAAGGATACATGCTTTGCATTATGGGATGCTAAGGCAAGTGAAGTCATTAGCTTCTATATACGAGTTGCCTAGTCCTGAAAATACTTCAGGCACAAACTTTGTTTGCTTACGTAAACTTGGATAAAGGATTAAACCAAGAATATAATTTCTTGACATCTTTAATTTATAGTATAACAAAGTGGAAAAACTTCCAAAAATTGGATATTCCTCTTGAAAGCTCTGCAGATTAATGAATTCTTGATATCATTAATTTACAAATTATGCAACAGTAGTCCAAATACAGATTTGTGTGGCACACCACTGGTCACCTGCCTTTGCCATGATGCTACTGCATCATAGTACTCTGTGATGTCTATTTATCAAATATCCTCTAATCCACATCCCAAAATAATAATAATAATAAATTTAGTTTAATCCTTTATCCAAGTGAGAGCAAACAAAGTTTGCGGCTGAAAATATCTTCAAGGACTGAATATGGTGTTGTACTATCTTACCTGGGTAAGTAGTACAACACCAGGCAACTCGTAGCAAAGTTGGAGCAAGCTACCAACACTCCTAACCCAGTATCTCCCATAATGCAAACCACAACTCCTTGCAGATCCACATCCCAAAAGCCTCATAACCATGAAAATACTGTTGCATTTATTTAGATTTCCATGCAGTATTCTGTCAAATGCATATGCAAGAAATTGTACAAATATTTGTTGTTTCTTTATGCTTTGCTACACCCTGTCCAAAAAGAAATCGAACTTTTCGAAAATAGAAGAAACTAGTGGCTCCATCAGGTGTATCTTTTTGTTGTCAAAAGCAGCAACCTTCATTAGTGTTGTGTCACCTGTTTATGACATATGTTTCATTAGAAGCCGAGTTATAGCACCAGGAGTGACAGTGTATTTTGACGAATGATCGGTTATGCCAATATTCAGGAGAGTGACGAATTCTGGCTATCAATCACTTCAAAACTTCAAGATAAAACTCACCATTGACCGTTTGGCCAGGTAGAATGAATTCTTTGTATATAATGCCCTTGGAATCATAGAAACGAATCAGCATTGTCTTTACTTTTGACTTCTCCAAGCGACTTTTTTTTCAGATGCCCCTCTTCTGATGGTCTCCACTCAGCACTCTGGTGCTTTGTTTTGGGCTCATACTCAAAACATCATGTTTTGTCACCAATAACGATCGTTTCAAGAAAGTTTGAATCCTTATGAGCGGTTTTAATGAGGTCCTTGCAGTGTTCAATTCGATACATTTTTTGGTTGTCGGTCAACTTGTGGAGAACAAATCGTGAATTCAATTTACGAAGGCCCAAACTCTCGATCAAAATGTTGTGCACAGTTGACTTTGGAATCCCCAATTCATCTTCAATTAATCGCACGGACGATCTCGGGTTTTCTTTGATGAAATCATGCACTTTTTGCATGTTAACTTCGCTCAGTCCAGTTTTTGGACAGCCTGACATTTAGTCATCCTCAAGCGTCTCAACCACTTGGAAATCGCTTAAACCACTCGTAAACTTGAGTATGGGATAAGCATTCATCACCGTATGCTTTTTGAAGCATTCGATGCGTTTCGGTAAAACTTTTACCAAGTTTAACACAAAAGTCAATTGCAGTTCTCTGTTTGAAACTCATTTTCTGACCATCGTCAAAACACACTCACTCTTGGCACTATAACTTGGCTTCTAATGAACAAATGTCGTAAATAGTTGACACCACACTAAGGAAGGTTGCCGCTTTTGACAACAAAAAGATACAACAGGTCGCGCCACTAGTTTCTTCTATTTTGGAAAAGTTGGGTTTCTTTTTGGACAGAGGGTGTATTATTATCATAGCACCTCCATGGAATCAGACGACTCATTGCAGAACACTAACCACTATTCACACACCTATTGTAAGTCTCCTTAAGCTCATTCACTGTTAAAGCCCTCACCAACCTCTGGCAATCTATTTCAGTCAAATGCTATTTTCCAAGCAAAGAATCTAGTCCTTAAACATTTACTAACCACACTCTTACATAACATCCAAGAGTGATGCTAAGTTCTTTCCTTACTCATTATGTATTGAAAATTTTATTTTGTATCAGTGTTATAGAACCTATTTAGTAACTTATAAATATGACATCTTCCCTCTCTTCTGCCTACCAAATAAACTTTGCAAACCACACAGCTTTAATCTATTCTCATAGGGAGCATTAATACCACTATCTTGGTCTCTTGTCTTTGGATCTACTCTATCGTCTTCTAATTCCCAAGAAATCCAGGTGACCAAATGAGTGCAAAGTGGTCAAGATGTGGCCATATCATCTTATAAAGAGAGATAATAACCTCCCTATCTCTAGTTATCAATGTGTTCTTCAACATCCAAGTAATTCTTCGTGCTATTTTGCAAACTTTTGCAGCATACTCTATGAATCTGATTAACTCACTGTGAATCATCACCTCCAAATCCCTAGCCTTGTCAAGTTTGTGCAATCCAGCACCGTAAATGTAATACCAAGTCTGTAATCTTATCCTGAAGTGCACAAGCTTACATTTTGCCTGACTAAACTCATAGCCATAATCCTTTACCCAAAATGTCAATTTATTTAAATCGTCCTACAGGATATCTACATCAATATCTAAATCACCTTTATTAATTATTGCCTTCCCAGAGTTTCATTTCATCAGCAAACAATTGAATACCCTTCTTAGATCATTCCCTATATCATTAATATACAAAATAGTAGAAGCCTAGTACAGAGCTCTGAGGCATACCACTAGATACTCATATTCTCCTGGATTAAATGGGGAGGATTGAGCGCAGGCTAGCAACCCAGATTGTCTCAGAAAAAAAAATTTTTGCTATGTAAACTGAAACATTCCAAAATGTTATACCAGATGAAGAAAATAGAACACGAATTGCCACGAACATGAGGCACCTCTGTAAAAGCCCTTCTGGGGAAGCAGAGGTGCGGAAGAAAGTGACAGATACTTTCCAAAAGACAAGCTAGACTGGGATGTTGGAATGTTAGAACCATGTTTGAACCTGGGAAGACATACCAAGTCTCGAGAGTTCTAGATTAGAAATAATGGGATTAAGCAAAACGAGATGGATAGGAACTGGAAAAATCAAATTAAACTCTGGTCACTGCTTAATCTACTCTGGGAACCAAAATATGAATGACCAAACAAAGGGAGTTGCACTAATGATGACAAAGAAAGCTCATGGTGCACTAATGCAGTGGAGCCCAATATTCAAAAGAATACTAAACACTAGTTTTAAAGCCGGCAAGCAGAACATCACGATAACTGCTACATATGCACCAACAAATGATGAAATCCAGAAAGAAAAGGAAAATTTTTATAGCATGCTACAGAGAAGTATAGAAATAACAAATAAAAAAGATATTATTATTATTATTATTACCCCAAGACCCCATGGAATCAAAGACTTATCTGGGAAGTCCTTTTATCACACACACCTCATCATACCGTGTCTTAAACACACTCAAACTCCTTGCAGACACCACACTCTCAGGCAAGGCATTTTAATCATTCACAACTCTGCATGAAAAAAACCTGACTCTCACTCCCCTACTCACGCCCTCTTTATACAGTTTCCAGGGATGACCTCTGGTTCTCCCCCGATCTCCCGCTATTCTCTGTACAATTTCTCCACCATTGAGCCTATAACAACCAATGACCAACTTCATGATCATCAAATTCCTGCCATGTACCCTCAAGGGGTGTACAGGATATGACAGTACTACATGAAAAAATTACATCATTACTAACTTCCTATCTACAATTTTCCTCCAAATCGGTCTGTTACTTGCCAAGCCTCCAATATTATCAGATCTTATATTTCTGTCATCTAAGGCACTTTGTACCGTATCAATCCACCTATATCTTGGTCTTCCTCTGGGTCGTTTTCCAGCCAACCTGGCAGAGAACACTTGTTTTGCTAATCATTCCTCTCCCATTCTATTTAAGTGACCATACCACCTGAGATTAGCTCTGCTAATGCATTCCTGGATGCTGACAATGTCAAGTTCTTTCCTAATATCCTCATTTTTAATATGATATTGCCATTGATACCATCTGTTCACGCCTCTAATCTTTCTAAGGACTCTCACATCTGCGGTCTCTAGTCTTTGGTCAACTGTTTTACTTCTGACCCAGCTCTCAGATCCATAAGTTAAAACTGGTTTGAACACAGTCTTGTATACTGCTAATTTAGTGTTCCGACTAATTTCTTTCTTATTCCATATGAATTTATTCAATTGACTTCCCACCATACCAGCTTTGCTGATTCTGTTGTCTATTTCTATATTTAATTTACCATCTTCAGTAAAAATCGTGCCTAAGTAGCTGAAATGTTTAACTTGTTCCACAGGTTCTCCATTCACAACACAGTTGACATTTTCAATGATTCTGCCTATTTTCATTGTCTTTGTCTTTTTATTGCTGACCTTCATACCATATCTATTACAACAGCTATTCAATTTAGTCAGAGAATCTTGCAGACTTGTAGCGGATTTATTTAGAAGTATAACATCATCCGCAAAAGTAAAGAGCTGACATTAACATCTCCAATTTTGATATCAGGTTTAATACCACTTTCCTTCATAATGTGATCCATATAGATAATGAATAACAGAGGGGATAATGTACATCCTTGTCTCACACCAGATTTAACATTAAACCATCTTCCTGTACTTCCTTCAATTCTAACTGCTGACTTACAACTCAAATAAAGACTAAGTATTGCTTGATATAATGCCCTATTGACACCATATAACTGCAGCATATTGAATAGCTTCTCTCTTGGCACCTTGTCATATGCCTTTTCCAAATCGACAAAACTTAAATACAGATCTTTGTTGTATTCCCATGCTTTCTCGACTATTTGTCGTAAAGTGAAGATCTGATCCTGACAGCCTCTATTTGGCCTGAATCCAGCTTGTTCTTCACCAAGCTTTTCTTCCACAATTCTTCTCAACCGTTTCTCAAGTATACTTGCATGGATCTTGCCAGGAACACTCAGTAGGGAAATACCTCTAATTCTCACATGCAGATTTATTTCCCTTTTTATATATGGGTACTATGAGAGCTCTACTCCAATCATCGGGAATTCGTCCCGCTGTCCAGACTTTCTGAACTATGCAGTGCAGCCACTGTAAGACTTTTATACCACCATACTTCAGCATTTCTGGTCGAATATCATCTACTCCTGCTGCCTTTCCATATTTCAAGCCTTTGATGGCTTTTTCTACTTCAAATATGGATATGT
Source organism: Typopeltis vanoorti (assembly GCF_054136105.1). Lineage (NCBI taxonomy): Eukaryota > Metazoa > Arthropoda > Arachnida > Uropygi > Thelyphonidae > Typopeltis > Typopeltis vanoorti. Next base: position 158,074,492 of record NC_143552.1, read on the forward strand.
ATTCGTGACTGCATGCCTGGTCAGTGTTTTTTATCACTGTGCTGTCATCACTGCTTGTTTCATTTAGCAGTTTTTCAAAGTAATTACTCCATACTACAAGGATATCTTTTTCTCCTGTTTTCATGTCACCTTTATCATCTCTAACTCCTTTTACAGCACTCTTTCCTCCATTCCTAAGCTTCTTCAACAACCTCCAGGATATTTTGCCACCTTCTTGATACTTATTTTCTATATTCTTGCCAAAGTCCTCCCATGACTTTTGTTTAGCTAGTTTTACACACTGTTTAGCTTTCTTACATTTGTCTCTGTATTCTGTAAGAGTAAAAGCTGACTTATTTGCCAGGAACTTTTGATATGCTTTCTTCTTTTCCTTCACTGCCTCTTTAACTTCCTGTGTCCACCAGGGAGTTCTGATTTTTGTTATCCTTGCACACAACCTCACCACATGCCTCTCTGGCAGAATCAATCAATGTTTTCTTCAGAGTTTGCCATTGAATCTCCAAGGTTTGATTCCTGTTCTGAAACTCTTTAATTTTTTCTTCAATAATCTTTGTGTATTTTAGTCTACAGTTCACATCTGAGAGCTGCTGAACATTTATTCGCTTTAAAACTTTCTTACATGTTATTCTTTTCAATATGAAATTCAATTTTATCCTGCTCAAGACTAAATAGTGATCACTTCCAATTTCAAATCCTCTGTACACTCTGGTGTCCTGCACCAGGGAGAAAACATCACTATCAACAATAACATAGTCAATGAGACTTTTCTTATTCCTAGCCACTTCTCTCCATGTGAATTTGTGCACATTTTTATGTTGGAACATGGTGTTAGTAATAACCAGTCCATGTCCTGAGCAGAAATCCAACAGATATTTGCCATTATTATTAGCTTTGCTCTTTTCTCCAAATTTTCCCAAAATATTTTTGTATGTCTCACAATCATTTCCTACTCTGCTATTTAGATCCCCAACAAGGACCAACTTTTCCTTTTTCATTGTGTCAGTTGCTTTTTCTAAAGCCTCAAAAAATTCCTCCACTTCTAGCTTAGTAGAACCTTCTGTGGGACCATAGGCACAAATAAATCTCATTGTCCAGTTCCCCATTCTCATATTTGCCCACATTACTCTACTTGAGACTGACTGCCATTCAAGAAGATTAGCCTCGTATTTTGTGTTGAATACTATGGCTACTCCTTCTTTTCCTTGATTGTCATTGCCTGAATATAACATTTTGTATTTATTGCTCAGAAAGATCTCACCAGTTTTGGTCTTTTTTGTTTCAGTCACCCCTATTATGTCGATCTGGTACTTATCTAATTCCTCAGCTAGCTCCATTTCTTTGCCATTCAGGCTTCTTACATTGATAGTACCGATCTTTAACTCTGGTGATGTTGAGTTGGGGTTTGTTTTCAGATTTGTTCCAGTAGCTGACTTTTCGCTGTTCGCCCTGGTTCCCTGGCGAAAACAATGGGGGCCTTGTTTAACCGGGCGACGCCCCAGCCGGCATGAAATTTTGTCATGTTGTACCATCATTTTTTATTTTGGTTTAACCAATAAGAATACAATTTGGTCGGCTAAATCCCAAATTGCCAGCACATCCTCGTTCGTTCAGTATCAAAGTAGATACCCAACAGGGTGCACCACGAGAAGGTGAGGATTGGACATTAGGTCAGAAGCCCTGGTCGGTTCTCCGCATTCCTTTAAAGGCTATGTGGAGGTCTCCTCTCAGTTATACAGCTTTGACCCTTAAGCACCCCTTAATTACCAACTTGTAGGTCTCTATCATATCTCCCCCCTCTCCCTCCTGTTCACCAGACTCTGCAAATTACATCTTCTCAATCTTTCCTCATACTCGACATTCCAGAGGTTAGAAACTACCTTAGTCAGTCACCTCTGCATTCTTTCCAACATCTCTTCATCCTTCTGAAAACCCAGGTGACCAAATCTGGGCACAATAGTCCATGTGTGGTCTAATCAAAGCCTTATACAACCGAACAAGAATCTCCCTACTTCTACACGTCAGTGTCCTCCACATCATTCCCAGAAGCCTTTGTGTTGTCTTCACAATTTTGGCGATGTGTCCCCTAAATTTAGATCCTTATCCACTATCACGCCCAGGTCTCTTATTTCCTCTACCTCCAACAATATATTCTCATCAAGCATAAATTCTGCATCCCATCTTTGTTTTCCAAATTTTAAAACCTTACATTTTGCAACATTGAACTCGCATCCCCATTTCCATGCCCAATCACTCAATTTATTCACGTCTTCTTGTAAGGCCACAACATCTTCACCACTCTTTATGGTTTCTTTATTCTTTTTTGCTTCATTAGCTAACTGCTGTTCATACGTCTCTTTAGCTACACTCACCAACCAAGTGACCCTCCTTGCCTGGTCTTTGTAGATATCATGAAATTGGTTATTTCCACTTCTCTTATGCTGCCTCCACAATGCCCTTTTATTCTGTATCACATGCTCAATCTCTTTATTCATCCATCTCACACCAACCTTATTTAACCTTCTCACCCTTGGAATACATTTAGACATTGCATCTACTAGATAGTTTTTGAAAATCCTCCAAGCTGCATTGATCTCTTTTCCAGCTAACTCCTCATTCCAGTCTACACCCGCAAGCTGTCTCCTGAGTTCTTCATAATCACCCCCCCCCCTTGTAGTTCCACATATACCCTTTTCTCACAGGAGGCCTTGCACTGCTGGCAAACCACCCAGGTAATCACCTAATTGGTGGATGATTTGACACCTCATTTATAATTACATCCTCTGATGAGATAACCAAATCCAAGACCCTTAATCCTCGTGTGCCCTCTGTTACATACTGTCTGAAGTAGTTATCCCTCAAAAACTAAAGAAACTCATTTTCTTTACTTCCAGCTGCTATCTCATCATTCCAGTCTATATTGCCATAATTAAAATCACTCATAATGATCATGGATCACCCTTTTCTTATTTGCTTGACTAATTTGACTATACATTTCAGTATCACCATCATCCACATTACCTGGTCTATAACAACATCCCACCAAGTATTTGATTCCATTTACCTCTATCTCACACCACACTGCCTCAAAACTACTGGCACTATTTCCGTCTTGCATCTCTACTTTCTAAGGACATAACTCTTTCTCTATCATCAATAGCACTCCCCCTCCCTGTTTACTCCTTCTATCCTCACGAAACACATCATACATACCCTTCCATCTCTATTCCTGTCAGGATGTCATCCTCTTCCAGCCATGTCTCACTTATTCCGACAATCTTTGGGTGAACAGACGCAATTAGTGCAACCATTTCATCTGCCTTGTTTCTTATACTTCCAGCCTTTGTATACAAACACAACAGCTCATTTCTGGATCTACAGCTAGTTCCACTGATACCACTTACTCGATGTGATCTCTCCATGCTCGACTGGCACCATTTTCCTTTTTGCTTCTTCATTTTAGAACCCTTTTCAATTCCAACTGTTTCCTCTTGATCCCTGGTCATCCCATGCCTTTCCTGCCTACACATGCTCTCACCTTCTCTTGGAGCATCCACCTTTCTTACGCTGTGTACCCCTGTCCACCCTGAGCCTCCCCATTTCTCTGCTCCTCTTGCACACCCATTCTCTCATTTTCTATACTCATACCACTCACTTCCCCATTCTTATCCACCTTTTCAATCTCTCCTGCTCTTCCACATCATTCCCCCTCTCGATCTGATTCATTCTCTCTATTCACTTGTCTACCTTCCAGCAGCAGTCTCTCCAAGCGACTCACACCATAACCACTCAAATGCAGTCTATCGCTCCCATACAGCTCAAGTCGTCCCTCAAACTTATTCCACACATTAACAAACTGTACTCATATCTCCTCACACATTTCAGCCAGAATATTATTTATAATCCTTGCTCTCCGTCTCATTTCACCACAGTCATACCTAGGCAACACACTGACTACCCTTCCTGTCACACTATTCTCCTTTATCCTTCCAAGCAGCCTCCTGATATCCATTCTGACACGCTCTTTGTTCTCTCTCAAATCATTCATACCAATTAATACTATTAACGCTTTTGCTCGCTCCTGCCTCATATCCAATGCCTCAATCACTCTACTCATTTTACTGCCTGGAAAACATACCTTGTGCATTCTATCCTCTAGCACACCTTTAATAATGGAGTCGTCATACAACGCCACTCGCTCATATTTCGTAACTCTTTCATGCCATCATGATTTATTTTAATAGTTTTGGCCTGAATTCTCTTAATTTCATTCCGCATCCATTTCATTTCTTGCCTCATCCAATCCAATTCAACTTCCGAATCTCGCGACACATTCTCTCTATCATTCAATCTTTCTAACTTTCTAACTCTTGACCCCCTCTTCTCACTTTCATTCTCATTCATCCTTCTTGGTTTCTGTACTTTCGGTCCAACATATGTCCAACTTTCACCATCATTCATTCTTTCGATTTTTTTCACTTTCGATTTCTGCGTCATGCCATTTCTAGTTTCATTCGTTCTCTCAATTTCGTTTCCTTCCGCCACTCTCGCCTCACTTTCGTCCCTTTTAACATCCGTTATGGTTTTCAAATCGCTCTTTTTCTTTTTTACTGATTTTTTAACATTTTTTCACCTCTCTTTCTCACCATCCTTCTCTTTCAAATGTGCACTCATTTTCCCCGTGCCATACTCGCTACTAACACTTTCTGTCATCAATTTCATATTTGCATTCATCAGTTCCTCGTTCAGGTCACACTTCGCACACACCCTTCTTCCATCCGTCTAAACATCCACAAATCATTTTAGTAATCGAAAGAATACATAACAGACCTTACACTTAACGAAACGACTGAAATCTAAATTAATAAACTGAAATTTAATATGCAACTTATAATTGGAGACTTTAATGCTAAGGTTGGAAATGATAATACTAATAAAGAAACTGTTATGGGAAAGTATGCAGAAGGAGAAATAAATGAAAATGGAGAGTTACTTATAGACTTTTGTATGTTCAATCAGCTTGTAATAGGAGGGAGTCTCTTCCAACATAAAAAATACATAAGTGGACAGGGATAGCACCAGATAGAAAGACAAAGAACCAAATAGACCATGTACTTATAACAAGGAATTGGAGGAAATCACTCCTGGATGTCAGAGTTAAAAGAGGAGCCGAGGCATATTCAGATCACTTTCTCCTAGCAGCTACCATAAAAGTAAAAATATTTAAAAATAAACAAACAGTGCACAATAGGAAGAGGTTTAGAATTGAAAAACTTGAAAACAATGAGATTAGAAATAAATTTATAACAACTCTACAAGATAAATGGGATAAACTCGAAAAAAGAGAAGGAGATAACATAGAGGGAAAATGGGCTAAGATTAAAGACAAACTAATAAGCACATCAGAAAAGATATTGGGATTTCGAACTAATACGGACAAAGAACAGATATCAGAAAACACTAAATTAAAAATAGAGGAGACAGATAGAATAAAAGAGTAACTGTTACAGATTGGTGAAAATGTTGAACAAGAACAAGCAGAAAGATATAGAGCAATTAACAAAGAAATAAAAATAAGTGCAAGAAATTATATAAAGAAAATACATAGAGAATCTAGCACAAGAGGCAGAGGTTGCTTCATATATAAATGATACTAGAAAGTTGTATGATATTACAAGGAAATTAAGTGGATAAAGAAACAAATGGATAGTTCCTATATACCACATATGAGCAACCCCCGGCCCAGATCTGGCCCTCTACTTCTTTTGATCCGGACCTAATTTATTTCAGCGAAGTTTGTCTGATTCATGGTGGGAGAAAACATGGTGTGTTCTACTAACTCACATTAAGCTGACATCATATGATTTGCGCAAAACACACTATGTTTTCTCCAACCAAGGTCTCTTTCTCACTTTGACTAGCGCCGTGTGTGAACGTGTTACAACGTGTCAGTTCGGTACTTGCGCTGGTGTGTGTGTGCTTTGTTCAGTGCCTGCATTGATGCTATGTTCTGTTCGGTGCCTGCGTTGATGATGTGTTCTGTTCAGTACCTGCTGTGTAGAAGACAGTTTTATTTGACAGTTCTGAATATCGCTTATAAATTTGGGACAATGGTAGGGGTTATTGCAATTGCAAAAAAAAGAAAAGTAGATGCAGAGAATTGTCAATTTCAAGACAACTGGAAGGAGGATTATTATTTTATTCTGAATAAAGGTTTGCCTATGTTTGCTGTGCAACGAATCCATATCCATCAACAAAAAATATGACTTGAAGAGACACTTTACTTCGAGACATGTGGATTACCCAAAAATTGATGGACAACTACGAAAAGATGAAATACAGAAGTTGAAGAAGAACTTGGATACCCAGCAGCAAATGTTCAACAAGCAAAGAACGCGGCGCCACAGCATTGTCAAAGCCAGCTTTGCGGTAAGCGAAAAAATCGCTCAGCATTCTAAGTCATTTGGTGAAGGAGAATTTTTCAAAGAATGTCTGCTGGATGCTGCAAGTATAATATGTCCTGAAAAGAAAAAGACTTCGAGAATATTCGTTTGTCGAGACATACTGTTGTCTGACGGATAGAAATTATGGCTGATGATATAAAAAAAAAAGTTTAAAAGAGAAGATTGCTAGATTGGAAGCATTTTCAATTGCTTTGGATGACAGCACCGATGCCTCAGATACAGCACAACTAGTAATATTTATTCGAAGAGTTGATGCGGATTTCAACATCACAGAAGAATTATTGGCGCTTCGGCCGTTAAAAGGAACAACTACCAGTGAAGATATATTTGAAACAGTCAACACAGTCTTCGAGAGATTTGGGCTTAAATGGAGTTCACTATCGCATATGCACTGATGGAGCCCCTGCAATGGTTGGTGCACAGAAGGGATTTATTGGAATAGTTCATGAAAGAGCAATAGAACTACAGATCCATCCGGAAAATTTAACAAATTTTCACTGCATTATCCACCAACGAAATCTATGTGCAAAATCGATTAAATTCACAAATGTTATGGAAGTTGTAGTAGCCAGTATTAACTTTATTAAGTCACGTGCGCTTAATCACCGCCAATTTAAGGAGTATTTGGCAGACCTATTTTCAGATTATGAAGATGTGTCTTATTATTGTGATGTGAGGTGTTGAGTAAAGGTAAAATGTTAAAACGATTTTATGATCTGAGACAAGACATTGCAGATTTTATGGACATAAAAGGAAACACAATTAACCAAGTAAAAGATTAGGAGTGGGTGTGTGATTTAGCATTCCTTGTAGATGTCACCAGATACCTAAACGAACTGAATCTTAAATTGCAAAAACAAGGACAATTCATTCATGAACTGCATGGACATGTCAAAGCTTTTTGTAATAAACTAAAATTGTTGGAAAGTCAGATAAGAGCGCTAAAAATTGTTCTCAGTTTCCTACTCTAGCAACTCATAAAAATATCCTTTATAATTGTTATGGAGATGGACTGAAGGCACTAATAGAGCAATTTGATACAAGGTTTGCCGACTTCAAAAACAAAGACTCCACATTCGCTATATTTGCTCATCCGATGGATGCTGATGTAAATAATGTGCCAGAAAACTTATAGATAGAACTTATTGAGTTTCAGGTGGATTTAGTGCTAAAATCACAATTTAATAACATTGCTTTGATGGATTTTTATAAATTTTATTTGGTGGAAGAAAAATATACAAATTTATGTGCCTTTTCAAGAAAAATCATTTGTCTTTTCGGCAGCACATGTATGTGTGAACAGTTTTTTCGAGGATGAAATACAATAAATCAAAAATTTGGACAAGAATAACAGACAAAAACCTCGAAAATTCTAAGCAATTATCCTTAAGTAATATTAAGGTCAATATTGATAGTCTCATAGTTGAAGTACAAGGCCAATCTTCACATTAAATTGTTATGTCATTCATTATATTATAAAAGTTATGTAGAGCTTTATACCAAAACATTATATTATAAATAAATGAAATATGAAGTAGCAACTAGCAACAAGAGATAAATGCAAGGCGAATCAGAGTAGGAGAGAGAGAGAGAATTTAGGGAGTATGAGTGAGAGGTATGGGGGTGCTAGAAAAGGGGAGAATGGAAACAGTAGAAGAGAGGGAATGAGAGAGAGGTATGGGAATGCTAGCTGACGAGAGGATGGAAACAGTAGGAGAGACGGAATGAGAGAGAGATATGGAAGTGCTAGAAGAGGAGAGAATGGAAATGGTAGGAGAGATGGAATGAGACAGAGGTATGGGAATGCTAGAAGACGAGCGGATGGAAACAGTAGTAGGAGAGACAGAATGAGAGAGGGATATGGAAGTGCTAGAAGTGGAGAAAATGGAAACAGTAGGAGAGAGGGAATGAGAGAGAAGTATGGGAGTGCTAGAAGAGGAGAGAATGGAAACAGTAGAAGAGAGAGGTATGGAAATGAAAGAAGAGGAGAGAATGGAAACAATAGGAGCGAGGGAATGGTAAGAGGTAAAATGTATGGTGACTCAATGATCCGTGGTGTTCAAGATAGGATGCGTGAGCAGTGTTTGCCAGGAGGAACAATAGAAAGGGTGGCTATGGCAATTAAGAGAGGTGAAAGGTTGGATGAGATGACTGTGATGGTAGGAACGAATGACTTGAGTGGTAATGTAAGTCGGGCAGCGAGAGATATGAGATTTTTGCTTGAGACTGTACAGAAGAAGACAGAGAGAGGAAAAATAGTGTGCGTGTTGCCTAGGTATGATAATCATGAGCTGAGCAGAAGAGCGGTGATATTGAATGGCATAATAGCGAGAATGTGTGACAAGAGAGGACTGGTATATGTGGATGCTTGGAGTGCATTTGAGGAAAGAGAGGAGTTGTATGCGAGAGACCGTTTACATTTGAATGAGGAAGGACGTAGGCATCTGGAGAGATTGCTGTTCTGAACGAGTCAGTGTGTCCCAGGGAGGATGATAGCAGGGGTGGCCTCTTGTGGGAATTGATACTTGGGAGAAGGGAGACAATGTCAGGTAACACTGAGCGCAGTGGAGTCTAGAAGGGATAATGCTGGGTATAGAAACAATGGCATTTATATGCTTTATACTAATGCCAGGGGTATCCGGAATAAGGGAGAGGAATTGGTGGCGCAGATAGCATCAGCCTGGCCAAAAATTATTGCGATCACTGAGACATGGTTGACAGAAGGGGATATAACAACACGAATAGAAGTCGCTGGGTATAGCATTTTTCGTCAGGATAGGAGGGGGAAGCGTGGTGGTGGGGGTGCTGCTTATGATAAGTGATGACCTATGTCCTCTAAGAGTGGAGAATTTGGAAGGAAGTGAGACAAATGATTTTGAGAACGTATGGTGTGAGGTAGAGGTAGGCAAGACAGGATATTTAGTGGGGTGTTGCTACAGACCCAGGAGCACAGAGGATGGGGACCAGGAGATGTTTAGACAGCTAAGTTTGGCAAGTGCAAGAAGAATGATTGTTATGGGAGATTTTAACTTCAGTAGTATAAATTGGAGAGAGGAAGATGCATGTAGCAATAGGGGAATGGAATTTCTAGAATTCTTGAGGGACAAATGTCTTAGGCAACATATAACAGAGGGAACAAGAGGTTCAAAAGTTTTGGATTTGGTTATAGCATCAGAAGAGTTGATAATAACTGAGATGACATCTCTCCCACCAGTTGGAGAGAGTGACCATATGTTTTGACTTGGAAAATGAATAGACATGCAGGAGTATCAAAGAGACGGGAACATATGTGCAATTATAAAGCAGGCGATTATAATAGTCTTAGATGTCAACTTGGGGAAGTTTCATGGAGCGAGGAATTGGAAGGCCAGGATATCATTAGTGCTTGGGAAATTGTGAAGGAATATTTGTTAGCAGCAATGGTAAGCTGTATTCCACAAGTGAAGAAGAGGACACAATTTGGAGTAAAGTGGATGACAAACAATATTAAATAGGAGCTACATGCGAAAAAGAGGCTATGGAAGAGATATAAGGAGACAGATGAAGAGAAGATGCATGAAGAATATAAGACACAGGTTAGAAGAGTGACTAGTATGGTAAGGATGGCGAAACTGGAATATGAGAAAAGACTGGCCCTTAGATCCAAGGAAAATCCTAGGGAATTTTTTAGCTATATGGCCAGTATGAGGAGAAATGACTGTGGAAGTATGATATTTTGGGATAAAAATGGGAATAAGAGTAACTGATGCAGAGGACATAGTGGAATTGTTCAATGAACACTTTATTGGAGTATTTCATCCTGGATGAGTCAATTTGAATACTAGAGGGATAGAGTAGGTTCGAGGTTTAGAGGTGCAGGAGGAGAGTGTGTTCCACATACTGAGTACTCTGGATGTCAGTAAAGCTGTGGGACTGGATGGTATTTCGCCACGAGTTTTGAGAGAATGTGCTAGGGAATTGACAGTACCTTTAACGTGGCTTTTCAATGAAAGTGGCTTTGGCAAAGGTGCCCAGGGAATGGAAGGAGGGTAAGATAGTGCCATTGCATAAGGGTGGTAACAGACTGGAAGTGTCTAATTATAGGCCAGTTTGTGTGTCATCAGTAGTTGTTAGGATCTTGGAGAAAGTAGTGAGGGACCGTATACAGCATTGGGCAGATGAGGGTAATGTTATCTGTGAGAATCAACATGGATTTGTGAAAGGACGCTCTTGTTTTAGCAATATGCTAGCCTTTTATAATAAAGTTACAAGAACATTAGATGAGGGAAAGGCATATACTGCAATTTTCTTAGACTTGGCAGAGGCATTTGACAGGGTGCCACATGATAAGCTGATATTTAAGTTGCAGCATATGGGTCTGGATGTCAGATTGGTCAACTCGATTCAGGATTGGCTGTCTGATAGGTATCAGAGAGTTGTGTATGGTGGAGCAGTTTCCAGGAAGCAGAGGGTTACAAGTGGGGTCCCACAGGGCTCAGTACTAGGACCTATATTGTTTAACCTTTATATCAATGACATAGCCAGTGGATTGCAGGGGGATATTCAGTTGTTTGCAGATGATGCGAAGCTGGGAAGGATTATTAGTAATAGTGCAGACGTGGTAGCCCTGCAAGAGGATTTAAATAAGCTAGATAGATGGGCAAATGAATGGGGGTGTCAGTTTAATGCAGCAAAATGTAAGGTCTTGAGGTTTGGGAAACATCGATGGGATGCTGCATACTCTATGGGAGGAGTTATACTGGAGGAAGTAGGGGAGACAAGAGATCTGGGGTTGATGATTGATAGAAACCTGAAGTTTAGGGGACATATTGCAAAGGTGGTGAAGGTAATACAGAGGATTGTTGCTATTATGAGGACACTGACCTGCAGAGATAAGAGGGTTATCATTCCGTTGTATAAGTCTCTGATCAGACCACACTTGGACTATTGTTCTCAGATTTGGTCCCCAGGATTTGAAGGGGATAAATTAACTGTGGAAAGGATACAAAGACGGATGACAAAGATGGTTTCAGGACTGTACAAGGATAGTTATAAGGATCGGCTGAGAGAATGTGGACTGCAGAGTTTGGTGGATAGAAGAAGGAGAGGTGATATGATTGAGACTTTTAAACTTTTGAGAGGTTGTTACAGGGTTGACACTGGGAAGTTACGAAAGGAAACTGAGCAAGAGGGTAAGGAGTGGTTTCTTTGTGTGGAGGGTGGTTGAGCCGTGGAATGTATTGCCTGATGGAGTGGTGGGAGCGAGAACGGTCAGTGAGTTTAAAGAGTGGTATGATAGACTTTGTGTTTCTCAGGGGGGACCTCCCCTCAATGAGTCTTGACAGACTTTATGTCTTAGGAAGGACCTCCCTTGATGAGTCTTTTGACTCCTTGGAGGCCTGAATAATAATAATAATAACTTGTTTTAATTCATTTAATATTAATTTATTTTATTTAATAATTTGGTCCGACCCTTGACTCGGAGACAGAATGATAATTTGGCCCCCAAACTAGGAAAGGTTGCCCATGTCTGCTATATACGAAAGAAAACTATTATAAATGAAAAAGAACAGATAAATAGATGAGTGAAATTCTTCTCAGAGAAATTTCAAGAAATGACTGATGGTGACCACAGCCTAGAATTAAATGAACAAAATGCATCATTAGATATAAATTTGAATGAAATAACAAAAATAGAAATTACAAAAGCAATAACTCAGATCAAAACAGGTAAAGCACCAGGAGCAGATAACATACCAGGCAATATACTAAAAGCAAATCCAAAACTTATAGCAGAGATATTATGTACCTTACTGAATGAAATATGGCAGAAAGTAGAGTGGCCTAAGGAATGGAATACTGGATTACTGGTTAAATTACTCAAAAAAAGGGAACCTATCTGAATGCAAAAATTGGAGAGGTATAACATAGCTGAGTGTTAAGTAAAATACTAGCAAGGATAATATTAGAAAGAATCAAAATAGAAATAGATAAACAACTAAGACCAAGCAAGATTTAGAGCCAATAGATCATGCACTGACCACATTGCTACTTTACAAATTATCATAGAACAATCATTGGAATAGCAGGCAAGCTTATATTTAAATTTTATCAATTTTGAACAAGCTTTCAACAGTATAAACAGATCTTCCCTATTGGAATTACTTAGACATTATGGACTCCCAGAAAAAATAATAAGAATAATTATAAAAATGTATGAAGATTTTGAAATTAAAGTAATACATGGAAATACCCTCTCAGAACCATTTAAAACAAAGACAGGAGTAAAGCAAGGTTGTATACTCTCCCGCTACTATGTTTTAATTGTCATAGACTGGGTGAATGAGAAAAGTATCTCATGGAAATATAGGATTACAATGGCTTCAGAACCAACTCCACGATCTAGATTTTGCAGATGATATCTGGTTACTTTCACAGAAGCATCAACATATAGAACAAAAAACAACACTTGTAGAAACAGCCAAAAAAGTTGGTCTTAGGATAAATAAAAATAAAACAATGTTGATGAAAATAAATGCAAAGCAAAATAAACAAATAACAATAGAAGAAACACTGCTTAAAGAAGTAGAACAATTTATATCCCCTGGTTCAATAGTATCAATAAAAGGAGGAACTACTGAAGATATAAATAGAAGGAAACAGCTGGCTTATTCATCTTTCAACCAATTTAGAAATATTTGGAAAAACAAGAATTTGTCTATAAAAACTAAAATGAGAATATTTAACTCAAATGTAAAAGCAATACTAATGTATGGATCAGAAACGTGGATGTTAAACAAAAACATAGTTAACAATGTCCAGGTCTTCCTAAACAAGTGTATAAGAATAATACTGGGAATATATTGGCCAAAACAAATATCAAACAAAGAACTATGGCAGAGAACAAACCAAACCAGAAACCCATGTTGCAACCGATATGCGAAAGGAAATGCAGATGGTTGGGGCATGTGTTGAAAAAAGAAGATAAAATAATAGTAAAACAAGCTCTAGATTGGAACTCACAGGGTAAAAGAAGCATGGAAATGAACAATACTGAAAGAAATAACAAATATTAATAAAAACTGGAACCAAATAAAAGCAGAAGCAAAAAACAGAGCCCTATGGAAAATGGTAGTGGAAGACCTATGCTCCCAGGTGGAGTGAAGAGGATTAAGAAAGTAAGTATAAAGAAGAATGATTATGGTAAGATGTTAATGGATGAAAATGATAGAATGGTAACTACTACAGACATTGTTGAGATAATCAGCGATCAATTTATAAGAGTGTTTCATCCGTATTAGGATAAAATCATGAGAAACTCAAGTATAGAGGACAGAGGAAATGATGGCTTAATTGTGAGTGAGCAGGAGATATTTGAGGAAATAAATAACCTTGATGTCAATAAGGAGATAAGATTTGATGACATATCACCACGTAACTTAAAAGATTGTTCCAGGGAACTGCCAGCAGCATTGGCATGCCTGTTTAATAAAAGTCTTACAACAGCACCGGTCCCAATAGAGTAGTAGGAGGATAAAATTGTTCCACTGCATAAAGGTGGTAATAAGGCTGTAGCTTCAAATTATAGGTTGGTCTGTATATTGGGAGTGGTGATGAAGGTACTGGAGAGATTGGTGACAAGTAGGATACAGAAATAGGTTGATAACAGTAGTATTCTCTGTGGTTATCAGCATGGGTTTGTTAAACATGAATCATGTTTTACTAACTTACATATATACTACAACAAGGTGACAAATATCTTGGACAAGGGAGATGCATATCCAGTTGTATACTTAGATTTTGCAAAAGCTTTTGATAGACTGCCACACAACAAGCTGTTAAATAAATTTAATTCGATGGGATTGGATAACAGACTTCTGAGTTGGATCGGTGACTGGCTGTCAGATAGTTATCAGAAAGTTTGATATATATGGGAGTGCAGTATCCTGAAAGAGAAAGGTGAGTAGTGGTGTGCCACAGGGATCAGTTTTGGGACCACTATTGTTTAATTTGTATATTAATAATATTAAGATGAGTTTAACAGGTGATATGCAGCTGTTTGCACATGATGCAAAATTGGGAAGAGCAATGCATAGTCAAACGGATGTCATGGCCTTACAAGAGGACTTGAATAGATTGCACAAATGGGCAGGTAAGTGGAACTACCAGATCAATGTTGCAAAATGTAAAGTTTTGAAATTTAGTAAGCAACTGTGGGAAGCAAAGTATACACTTAGTGGGGAAACTTTAAAAGGAGGTAGAGGAGATGAGAAATCCAGGAGTGGTAGACAACTATCTAAAATTTAGGGGCCACATTACACAAGTTGTGAAGATGTCACAGCGTATGATGGCAATGATGCAGAGGACCGAGACATGCAGAAATAAGGAGGTTATGATACCATTGTATAAGAACTTGATCATACCTCATATGGATTATTGTGCACAGATTTGTTAACTAGGTTTTCATGGTGATGAAGATATGTTAGAAAAGGTCCAAAGAAGATTCACAAAGGTGGTCAGTGGTCTTTGGAATGTGGATTATGAGGACAGATTGAGAAAATGTAAATTACTAAGACATGTGAATAGGAGTGGGAGGGGGTGCAGGGATATGATTGAGACATATAAGGTAGTCAGGGTTTGTTATCAGGTTCACATGGAAGAGATTTTTCATAGAATGGGAGAGGGGGATAGAACAATATGACATTCCTGGAAACTCTATAAGGAAAGTGTGAGCACAGGGGTGAGAAGATGGTTCTTTATATGGAGAATCTTTGGTGAGTGAATGCAGTGCTGAGTGTGTTGTGAATGTAGACACATTGAATCACTTTAAGACATGTTGGATGAGCTTTTTCTTTTTTTGCAGCTCATTCTTCATGATGCTACTCATCTATTTAACTCCCACTTAGTTAATCCTTCTGATTCTGGGTATGCGGTCTGATGCTAACATCCCTCAAACAATTGCAAAGGTGGTGAAGGTAACACAGAGCATTGCTGCAATTATGAGAAGGACACTGACCTGCAGAGATAAAAGGGTTATCATTCTGTTGTATAAGTCACTGATCAGACCACACTTAAGACTATTGTTCTCAGATTTGGTCCCCAGGATTTGAAGGGGATAAATTAACTGTGGAAAGGGTACAAAGACGGACGACAAAGATGGTTTCAGGACTGTACAATTTTGGTTATGAGGATCGGCTGAGGGAATGTGGACTGCAGAGTTTGGTGGATAGAAGAAGGAGAGGTGATATATGATTGAGACTTTTAAACTGTTGAGAGGTGGTTACAGAGTTGATACTGGTGAGTTCTTTCGCTTGGTTGAACAGCGGGAAGGAGTGATGACAGGAGGCCATCCCTGGAAGTTACGAAAGGAAACTGTGAGCAAGAGGGTGAGGAGTGGTTTCTTTGCATGGAGGGTGGTTGAACCGTGGAATGCATTGCCTGATAGAGTGGTGAGAGTGAGAACGGTCAATGAGTTTAAGGAGTGGTGTGATAGACTGTGTTTCTTATGGGGGACCTCCCCCTCGATGAGTCTTTTGACTCCATGGAGGCCTGAATAATAATAATAATTCCTGACCATTTCCCAAGCACTGCTGACATTCCCTTGTAGCATCTTATGCTTTGTCTATTTAATGGAAAACTGAAAATGATCCTCTTAACTGAAATCCCACATGTTTAGCAATCTCCAAGAACAAAATTGTATGGGCATTTTCCCCCCTATTGGAGGTAGAGTAGCTACCTTGTTTATGGATATATCTTCTGATGCTATTACCACTTCTAGTACTCTCAAATTCTGGTGCCCATCATGACATGTTGTTTCAGATAATAATAATAATAATAATAATTATTATTATTATTGTACGGGCACCTCTATAGAGTTCGAAGATTCATTGCGGGAGACTCAAACTATGCACATAATTTATCATACCTCTCCTTGAACCTATTAACAGATAAGGCACTCCCAATTGATTCTAGCAACTTTCTACTCATTCACAACTCTCTAAGCAAAAAATTAGTCCTGACATCCCTACTAACCACACATTTATTTAACTTCCAGGAATGATTCCTTCTTCTGGCCCCTTTAGCCAAGTGCTGAAATATTTCCTCTTCATCAAGCCTATAAAACCCTTTAAGTAATTTAAATATTTCTATTATATCCCCTCTTATCCTTCTATCAACCAACTTCTGCAATCCATACACCCTCAATCTAATCTCATAGGGAACATTCCACAGACCACTCAGAATCTTGGTCACTTGCTTCCTCTAAATTTTCTCCACTGCTTTCCCATCCCTAAGAAACTCAAGAGACCAGAACTGAGCACAGTAATCCAGATTTGGATGTATCAAAACAGGCATGATGGGTTGGGTTGCATATAAATGGCTTTGGACTGAGTGTACTGGAGAAAGTGTTGTTGGATGGAAGTACAGTGTGTGATGTGTGCAAGAAATTAGAAGAAAGAAATGAAGGCAAAAATCAGGAGAGGGATACTGAAGAGACAGCAGTACTTGCCAGTGGAAACAGTAGCAGTGTGAGAGATGAAGAGAGAACGGGAATGCAAGAGGAACAGGGAAATGGGGGGGGAGCTCAGGTGAACAAGGAGAATGGAATAGGGAGTGGATATTGAAAGTGGCAGTGAATGTATGCATGAAGATGGAGTGTATTGCGATATGGGTGGAGAAGTTGAGACTGAGCAGATATATGTGGTAAGCGGTGATAAAGGCGATTGGGCAGGTGTAGTGGGGAAATCTCAACCAACACATGGCTTGGATAGGACTGGCTACAGACCTAAAAATGAACTGCTGTGTTTGTTTACAAATGCCAGAAATATAAAAAATAAAGGGGATGAAATGGTTTCAGTGATTGAGTTTATTCCTCCCAAAATCACTGGAATAAGTGAAACATGGTTGAAAGAAGATGATATTGTAACAGGAATAAAATGGAAGGGTACAGTATTTTTCACGAGGATAGAAAGGGCAAGAAGGGAGGAGGAGTGCTGCTGATGATAGCAGGGGAATTAAGTCTACATAACATACACATGAAAGGAAGAAATAGTGGCAAGGGTTATGAGGTAGTGTGGTGTAACGTGGAGATTGAGAGGAAGACATATTTACTTGGATGTTGCTATAGGCCTGGGAAGGTGGAGAGTGGTGATGAAGAAATGTATAAACAACTTGGATTAGCGAACAAAGGAAGATTAATTATTATGGGTGATTTTAATATTGTCGGTATTGGAATGAAGAGATAACATTTGGGAATAAGGAAAATGAATTTCTTAAATTCTTGAGAGATCGCTATCTCAGGCAGCACATAAAGGAGAGCATGTGACAATTGAGAATTCTAGACCTGATCATTTCATCAGAGGATGTAATTGTGAGAGGAGCTTCACACTTTCCTCCAGTTGGTGAAAGTGATCATGAAGTAATCACCTGTGCTGTGGCTAGTAATATCAGACTTGTGAGGAAAGGATATATGTGGAATTATAAGGCTGGTGATTATGACAAGCTTGAAGCTATAAGATGGAATGAGGAGTTGGGCAGTAAGGAAATAAATGCTGCATAGGAACTGACAAAGAAATACATAACAGCATCAATGTGTGAATGTATTCTGAAGGCCAAAAGGCTGAATAAGATAGATGTAAAATGGATGAATGTAGAGCTTAAGCATGAAATCTGGAAAAAGAAAGTAATTTGGAGGAAGTACAAGATGAATAATGGTAATAATCAGTTACATGAAGAGTATAAAGGACAACCCAGGAGAGTGACTTAATTAGTAAGGAAAACAAAAGTACAGTATGAGCAAAAATTGGCAAATCAGGCAAAGAAAAACCCAAGAGAGTTTTTTCAGATATGTGGCAAGTAGAAGAAAGAATGATCATGGTAAGATGATGTTAATGGATGAAAGTGAAAGAATGGTAACTTCTTCTGCAGAGGACACTGAGGTATTCAGCAGGATACAGGAATGGGTTGATAACAGCAGTATTCTCAGCATGGGTTAGTTTGATCATGTTTCACTAACTTACATATGTACTATAACAAGATGATAAATAACTTGGACAGGGAAGATACATACACAGTGATTTACTTAGATTTTGCAAAGGCTTTTGATAGAATGCCACACAACAAGCTCTTAAATAAATTGCAAAAGATGGGATTGGATCACAGACTTCTGAGTTGGATCAGTGACTGGCTGTCAGATAGATATCAGAAAGTTGTATATGGGAATGCAGTATCCCAAAAGAGAAAGATCACTAGTGGTGTACTGCAGGGGTCAGTTTTGGGGCCATTGTTGTTTAATTTGTATGTTAATGATATTGGGATGGGTTTAACAGGTGATATGCAGCTGTTTGCATATGATGCAAAATAGAGAGAGCAATGCCTAGTCAAGCAGATGTCATGGCCTTACAGAGGACTTGAATAAATTGCATGAATGGGCAGGTAAGTGGAAGTATCAGTGAAATATTTCACAGTGTAAGGTTTTTCAGATTTGGTATGCAACGATGAAATTCAAAGTATACACTTGGTGGGTAAACTTTAAAGGAGGTAGAAGAGATGAGAGATCTATGAATGATGGTGGACAAGGACATGAAATTCAGGGGCCACATTGCACAAGTTATGAAGACGTGACATCAGATAATGGCAATGATGCGGAGCATCCTGACATATAGAAATAGAGAGGTTATGATGCCATTGTATAAGGTCTTGATCAGGCCTAATATGTATTATTGTGCACAGATTTGGTTGCTGGGGTTTCATGGTGATGAGGACATGTTGGAAAGGGTCCAGAGAAGATTCACAAAGGTGGTCAGTGGTCTTTAAGATGTGAAGTACAAGCACAGATTGAGAGAATGTAAGTTGCAGAGCCTCGTGAATAGGAGGAAGAGAGGGATATGATTGAAACGTATAAGCTACTCAGGAGTTGTTATCATGTTTACATAGAAGAGATTTTTCATAGAATGGGAGAAAGAGAGAGGGATAGAACAAGAAGCCATCACTAGAAACTGTATAAGGAGGGTGTGAGCAGAGGAGTGAAGAGTAGGTTCTTTGCAAGGAGAGTGGCTGCTGAGTGGAATGCATTGCCTGAGTGTGTTGTGAATGTAGACACATTGAATCACTTTAAAGTACGGTTGGACGAGCATTGTGTGCAATAGTGTGTACCTTCCATGATGAGTCTCCGACTCTATGGAGGTCGGATGTTAATAATAATAATAATAATAATATATTTTATGCTGTATAATAACAGCATATTTTGCAATGGATTAAACACAATTAGAGCAATGAATTCTTGGGCTATACCAGTGATCTGATACACAGCTGGCATAACAAATTGGACAAAAGAAAGGACAAACTAGACCGCAAAACTAGAAAACTAATGACTACATATCATGCATTACATCCACGAAGCAATGTTGACCGGTTGTTCCTACCAAGGAGAATAGGTGGACGGGGTCTGCTGCAAGAGACAGACTGTGGAAGAAGAAGAAATTAGTTTAAGAAATTACATCGACAATAGCTCTGAGCCAATGCTTCAAGCAATTACACAAGAAGGCCTTCTAAAAGCAACAGGAAACAAATCCGATTACAAAAAGGAACAACAAAATATCCGATATGTGCGCTGGAAAAATAAACCCTTGCATGGCCAATTTCTTCGAGATTACTGAGGACAAAACTGACGTGAACAAGACATGGCAATGGCTTCAACACGGATACATTAAAAAAAGAAACAGAAGGTTTTATTCTAGCAGCTCAAGAACAGGCATTACAAACTAATGCAATCAAAGCAAAAATTTTCAACATCAATAATAACAGCAAATGCAGATTATGCGATCAGAAAGATGAGACTGTAGAACATCTAATCAGTGCCTGCAGCAAAATAGCTCAAACTGACTATAAATACCACCATGATCAAGTGGCCAAAATAGTTCATTAGCATGTATGCAAAAAATATGGCTTTCCTACTTCTGATAACTGGTGGCAGCATAAAATTGAGACTGTATTAGAAAACGAAACAGCAAAAATTCTCTGGAACTTTAGAATACAAACTGATCGACATTTGGAACACAATAGACCTGACATCACAATTATCGAACATCGACAGGTTTGGATTATCGATATTGCAGCACCTAGTGATAACAACATTAACAACAAAGAACTGGAAAAAATTACTAAATATCGAGATCTGGCAATCGAAGTTGGCTTAAACACACCAAAGTCATCCCAATAGTTATTGGTGCAACTTCAAAGAAGCTGTTCAACTATTTACAGCAATTAAAAATCAATGAAGTGACCCCATATGACCTACAAAAAAACAGCATTACTTGGAACAGTCCATATTTTACGATGCTACCTGACGGACTATTCTTAGATTCTTGGGTAGAATCTGAATTGTTCTGACACACCAGTCAAATTTTTATTTATATGACTTCTTGTTTTGACTGAGTATCAATTATGTGAATAAAATAATAATAATAATAAAATAACAAAGTTGAATAACCAGTTCCTTATCTCTTTGTTAGTGTGTTCTTCACACTAACAGAGTTGTTCAATAGCCAAGTAACTATCCATTAGTAACCACATAAATTCCATTCCACCTTGTGATGTGTCCTTTTCTTCCTCTGATCTAAGTCCTCATAATAACTGCTTGGTCTGCATTCATTGTGCTAATCTGCTATGCATATCATTCTCATCTTTCACTACCCTCATTCCAAGCCTACAACAGCAACCAACTGAATCATTACTGTCAGTCTTAATGAGTTCTACTTTTTGCTGATTGTGGTTCTTCAGTTGTCATCGGTAATAATCCTCTTCCTATCCTATTCAACTCAATCCTCATTAAAAACACTACATAGTTTGCATTTTATCCCTATAACTATATATTATCCCTATTTTATGCCTATGACTAATGAGTGCCCATTTTGTTAAACCTATCAACCTGGTGTATGCAACATTGAGCTCACTGCTACCTTTTCACAGGATGAAGAAATGCAGGTGTATGAGGAATTACAGTTGTTGCACAAATTCAGCAACAGGGACTGATAGGATATCAGCATGTGTGCTAAAAGAGTGTTCAGCTGAAATGACTGTTCCTTTGACCAGCCTGTTTAATATGAGTCTCGGAACACGGAAAATTCTGCAGGAATAGAAGGAATGTATGGTAATTCCTGTGGAATCTTCCATGTTTTGAGAGGGTGGTGCAAAGACCGATGTATCCAACTATCAACTAATTAATATCTCAGGAGCGGTGGTGAAGATTTTGGAAAAATTGTATGGGCTTGCATTCAGAAATGGGTTGACAGTGAATCTCTACTTTGCAATGAACAACATGGGTTTACTAAGGGAAGGTTATGTTTTAGCAACTTGCGCACAAACTATAACAATGTTACCATTGAACTAGACAAGGGGAATAGATGCACCATGATACTTTTGGATTTTGCTAAGGCTTTTGACAGAATACAGCATGGAAGACTGTTGGATAAATTGGAGAAAACGTGTTTGTGTTATACAATATTAGCATGGATAAGACTGTTAACTTATGTGGCTTGATGGACTTCAATCCCATGGGTTCTGATTCCTTCATCGCTATGAAATAGACTTATATTAGAGGTTAGAGAGCACCTGGCTCACCCTAATTGAGGCTGTACGGGGGTGCCTGAACCGACGAGCAGAGCAGCTTTTGGGCACTTATGTTTCCACCTATCATGTTCGTCACAGTTAGATAACTCTTGGATGAGTTTATTTGGATGAACAGCTGCTTTGGCAAAATAAGCAGTGGCAATATTATGGAGAAATGTGGGAATATCTGTAATATCAGCATCGCGATGTAAGAGAGCATTTCTGACAAACCACGTAGTGTTGAAAATCATATGGAGGCACCTGTTTTGAATAACTTGTAGCTTTTTGATATTGGTGGGGAAGTGTGGCCCCAAGTCGGTGATCCGTAAGTTAACGTGGGTCTGATAATTGTTTTGTAGATCCATAGTTTGTTTTCAGTGCTGACTTGACTTCTTCGATTGAGGAGAGAGTAGAGTTGCACAATTGCAGAGTTTGCTTTTTTGCATGCATAAACTGTGTGTGAGTTAAAGTTTAAATGGTTATCAAGTTGAATGCCTAGATATTTGGTGATAGATCTCCATGGGATGGCTGTGTTAAAAAGTTTAACTTCTCCAAAGTGAGATGCTTTTCTTCTTGTGAAGAGAATAGCAGTGCTTTTATCGGCATTTACAGTTATTCTTCATTTTCTGAACCAGTTTTCTACATTTGTTGCTGCAGTTTGTAAGTGCTGCGTAGCTATATTTGGCCTGAGAGATCTGCTAAGAATTGCCATATCATCCACATAACTAGCTATAGTGGTTAGTGATGTGCAAGGAATGTCAGAAACAAAGATGTTAAAAAGCAGCAGTGAGAGCAGCGAGCCTTGAGGGACACCAGCGGCGATTTTTTTCAGTGAGGATCAAAGTCTGTGCAACTTGACCTGGATTTTACGGTCCTTTAGAAAGGAATCAATAATTTTAGTAAGGTAAAGAGGGATGTTGGCTGAAATTAATTTATAGATGAGTCCTTTGTGCCACGCCTTATCGAAAGCTTTTGCAACATCTAAAAAGATAGCTCCTGTGTGTTGTTTCCAGTTAAAGCCTGTAGTGATGAATTGTGTCAGTCTGTGAATTTGCTGTGTAGTGCTGTGTCCGGTACGGAAACCAAATTGTTCTTTCGGAATTATGTTGTTTTTATTCACCTCCTCATTAAGTCGGTTGAGAATGACTCTTTCTGCAATTTTCCCCAGACATGATAAAAGACTGATAGGTCTATAGCTCTGTGGCATTTGAGGTGCCTTACCAGGCATAAGAATAAGGAATATGTCAGTTTGTTTCCATTGTGAGGGGGAAATAATTTAATCTGAGTATCACATTAATAATGGACTAAATACATGACAGCTTTGTGTGGGAGGGCCTTAATTGTTTTGTTGGTAATTTCATCTGGGCCAGGGGCTTTTTTTGTTGTTAAGCTTCCTAATGATTGAGTAAACCTCTTTGGGCGAGGTGAAACAGATATTTTCACGGCTACAAGGCTGCTGGAGTGCAGTACGGACTTGACGGTGTATTTTCTCTATGAAGACCAAATCCGCATGCGCATAATTAGGACGACACTGAAGTTGAAGAGCATCAGTGAGAGCTTCGGCTTTTTCATCGTCTCTCTAAACAAGGCCTCTTTCTCCATGAATGGGCTGGATGTTATAGCGATCCGTACGGAGAACTTTTGTCAATTTCCACAGAGAATTATCTTCAGTTTTGAGAGAAGAGTTTTTGTTCCCATTGCTGGTTCCTGTGATCTTTTAATGCATAACGGACTAGGTTGGATGCTCTATTTAGTTCTCGATGGTCTTGCGGAGATAGCATGTTGTGATAGTGGCGTCTGAGTCTATTTTTGTTTCTGATTAGAGCAAGGATTTCTTCAGGAAGTAAGTTTACTTGAGCTGGGGTGGAAATAGAACAAGCTGCGGATAAGCCAGAATGGATTTTACATTCAAGATTGCTGACTGCTGCATCAATTTCTTCACGGGAAGAGATAGTAGGTACTGAGTCTATGATAGTGTTCATTTTAGCCTTGAATTTTGCGAAGTTAGTGTGTGATTGGCTGGGAATGAACTCAGGATCCCCTCCTAAACTTAAAAGTACTGGATTGTGATCTGAGCTGAGCTCGTCAATCACTTGAAGTTGGAATTGATGAGAAATGTTGTTAAATATAGCAATATCCAAAACATCAGGTCTGCCGGTCGCTCCGTAATATGTTGGCCTGCAATAACAATGTTTCTCTTCAAGGCAAAATTGTAGAGGATCATTCCATTGTTGTTAAAACTCTTGTTGTTCCATAAAGGATGCTTGGAATTGAGATCTCCTGTCACAATTATTGCTTCATTTGTATCAGGAGCTGAGAGAGATCATAGGGTAGGAGAGGTTTGCCAGGGGGGTTGTATACAGAATAAATCTTTAAGCTGCATGCATTGTTGGTATGCATTTCTATGCCTGTCTCCTCGAGGTTAGATGTATTAGTCTTCTTAATTTCATTATAGCGGATGTTCCTTCTGACAAAGATGGCAGTGCCTCCACCTCTGGCATTGAGTCTGTCATTTCTAAGTAACAAGTAGTTTCTGAGTTTGGGATTATCGCAGGGACAAAGGTGAGTCTCGTTAATGAGGAGAATATCAATTTGTAAGTGATCTGCAAGTTCCTGTAATTCCAAAATTTTGTTGTTGAGACCATTTGCATTCCAGAATGCTATCTGCATAGAGTTTGATGTTGAAGCTGGATTAGTTATTAATCATGGAGAAGATGACTTGGGTATTCTTAAGGAATTTGTTGGTGTCAGCCTGGCTGGAATTTGTTTAGCATGGATAAGAGGATGGCTGAATGATAGATATCAAAAGTGGTATACAGAGGATCTGATTCTGCAAGGTTTAAGGTAACAAGTGGTGTAGCACAAGGATCAGTGCTTGGTCCACAGTTATTCAATCTGTACATTAATGATATTGGGAAGGATTTGACAAGCGACATACAGTTATTTGTTGATGATGCAAAGATAGGTAAGGTAATGTAATCAGGAATACTGCATATGCAGGCTTTGCAGAATGATTTGAATAGGCTGGAATTGTGGGCATGGAAAATGGGTATCAGTTCAATGTGAATAAATGTCAAGTCATTCACTTTGGCATGATTAGATATCCAATGTCGTATTATACTAGGATTAGGCTAAAAGAAACTGATGAGGCTAGGGATCTTGGAGTGTTAATAGATAGGAAGTTGAAGTTCAGGGGCCATGTGGCAAAGATTGCAAATACAAACTCAAAAGATAATTGCAATGCTGAAATGAATGTTCACATGTAGAGATTAAGGATGTTATTTTGCCTCTTTACAAGGCCTTGATAAGATCGCACTTGGATTATTGTGTGCAGGTCTGGTCTCCTGGTACAATGGGGAGAGAGAGAAAGAGTACAAAGGAGAGTGTTAATAACTGATTATGATGACAGATTGAGAATTTGTTGTAAACTGCAGACACTAGCAACAGGAGAAAAAGGATATGATTGAGACTTAGAAACTTCTGAAAGGGTCATATAGGATTTCAACTGATGGAATTTTTCAATTTATGGAGGGTGGGGAAAGGATAAGAGGGCATCCTTGGAAGCTGAAAATGAAGGCCACTTATAATGGAGTGAGGACTAGATTTTTTTCTCAGACGGTGGTTCGTGATTGGAATGGATTGCCACTGGATGTTGAGAGTGCAAGCAGTGTGAATGAATTCAAGAGTAAGTATGATAGCTGGTGTGTGTAATATGTGGCCTCCCTCAATGAGACTCTGATTCCCTGGAGGTCTCTCTTAACAATAATAATAAATAATAATAATAACTAAATCATCTTCTGTCAACAAAGGCTAACTGATGCTGATAATTTCTGGCCAAGTCTAGCTGATCAATGATCAAACCCCTCACTTTGAGTTCTAATGTTTCTGGTCATATACATGTATTTCAGTATCTCTTTAGTCCTACAATTACCTTTGTGTGATGCAATTACCAACCCATTCAGAAAACCTGGAAAACCACTCAGATGCCTGATCATTTCTGTAATCCCACACACACACTTGTTTGTCCACCTGATGTCCCCCACCCCAACACCTCTAGTTTCCCTCATTTTGTTCCAACCTTTCACTGAACAACATCAAACTCCAAAACCATTCAAATGCAATCCATCATGCATGCACAACGAGGCAAGTTCTTTCATTCATCAAATTCACTCTAGATATCAATTGCACATTACTCCTCCTGCACAATCTTTCTGAACAATTCATTTCTATCATGCAGTAGCAAGAGACTCACAGTCTTAATTCTTTACCCTTTTTTTTTTGCTGCTTTCAGCTTTTCATATCTCTCGTTACATTTTTCAAATGCAATCCATCATGCATGCATGCATGCATAACGAGGCAAGTTCTTTCATTCATCAAATTCACTCTAGATATCAATTGCACATTACTCCTCCTGCACAATCTTTCTGAACAATTAATTTCTATCATACAGTAGCAAGAGACTCACAGTCTTAATTCTTTACCCTTTTTTTTTTTGCTTCTTTCAGCTTTTCATATCTCTCGTTACATTTTTCTCACATTTCAAATCATTCACGACTGCTAAAACAATCAAATCTTTTTCTTCCCTCTCTTCATGCTAACAGCTTCACTGACATTCTTGATTTTTGTATCTGGTTAACATGCTTTCATCAATCTTATCAAATATACCTGTTATCATAGAATCTCCATACAGTATTCTTGTCCTTATTCCCAGTTTCTAGCTCTTTCCACTCACTTTCTTTTCATTCTCTTTTTTGCTGTCTCACATGCCAGTTGCTTCTCAAATCACTCAAGTTTATGTTTTTGTTGTTTTAAGGATACTTGCGACATAAGACTGAATTTCTGGAAATTTCGTAATGACTGCATATCTATATCAAAAATCTGGGAAAGCCTAATCAAGATTACTCATTAATTTTTTTTTTTTTTTTTTTTTTTTTTTTTAATAGCAAATTCAATCATGTTTCTACTTCAAAATATTTCGTTTCATACTTAGTGATATAACATCACGCGGCATGTTCTAATTTCAACGATCTATTGTTAGTATTCTAGCTTGTATATTTTTTTTAAACTGTTCTTGTAATACCACCGACGATGGTCTGCTATTTCCAGACCGAAATATTTGGTTAAATAAATATCTTTCTTGTGATTACGTGATTATATCATTCAAGTTTATGTTTTGTTCTATGAAGGACTCTGTGTAAGCACACTATTTCTCTCCTCACTGCCACATCATTATTCACATTTCATTTTACTGTTTCTTTTATTTTCATTCATATTTTGTCCACATCATTTACTCCAACCATTTTACAATGAACTTGATTTCATGCCTTTCAATCATACTTTAGTAAAACATATGAATAAAAACATGGCAGTAATTTCTGCTTGAGTATATAAACAAATAAGATTAACTTATTTTCAAACAGAAATTTGTTATCAAATTTTACATTTAAAAAAATACTAATAAATTACTAAATAGTCAAAAAAGTCAAGATAAGTGAAGAAAATTTTACCTTTAGCTAATAATTCACGGTCTATGTCAAATGGATTTCCTGCTAGAGCACCACTATTTTTTAAAAAAATAAATAAATAAAAAGATAAATAACTGCTTCAGTCTTCTTTGGATTAATTCACTATAATAACTCAACTTAGATAACAAATGCTGAAGATTGACATCTCAAATAATGCTATCGATCAGAGAAATTTTGGCCTCTTAAGTAATGCAATGTTTATATTAAGATATTTCAGTTTTAAAACACCTATTGAAAATTAAATATTAATCTGAAACTCTTAATTTTTCCTAAGTAATAAAAGAAATGTACATATTGTCTTTCTAATAACTAATAATTAAGGAATTGACAGCGTACACTAGAAATATAAATTAAATAAACTTTAATATATACTTTCCGATATTTCGGCAACATCACGTTGCCATCTTCTTGGGAACTTAATACAAAGACAAGTGTACGCAAGTCCTACATATCAGCAAAATGAGAAAAGAAGCGAGGAAGATACCGTTTTCCTAAAGTCCTGATGGTGCCCCCTGGCAGGCTATATTGGTAGTTCTTGGCCTTTGGGCTGAAGTTCTTCAGATAAATGTTTCCCAAAGCGGACTTTAGGAAAACGGTATCTTCCTCACTTATTTTCTCATTTTGCTGTTATGTAGTACTTGCATACACTTGTCTTTGTATTAAGTTCCCAAGAAGATGGCAACGTGATGTTGCCAAAATATCGGAAAGTATATATTAAAGTTTATTTAATTTATATTTCTAGTGTACGCTGTCAATTCCTTAATTATTAGTTATCATGCTTAACGAGCATATAAGCCTCTCTACAAGAATTGTCTTTCTAAGAACTTAAAATTTTATATCAAAAACGAATTATATTACTAATAAAGTTTCTTAATGCCGGCCCGGCTGAGTGGTTAGCATATCTGCTCTCCAGCCAAAAGGCTGTGGGTTCAAATCCCATCATGGGCACGGATGTTTGTGATTGCCGGTGGAAATACTAGTAGTGGTGGTGGGCATTAGATGGCATTGGTGCAGATGATGCAGTTCACTGTAGTTGGTGGATTGAGTGGTGGAGATGAAGAGTTGTTGAGTAGGTGCCCTTTCTCCACGAGTCTTTGGACTGCTTGGAGGTGTCATATAATACAATAATAATATCGAATATTTTGATTAATTACAGAAAATATAATAAAATCTATCATATAAAATAGCTTTCTTCACTTATAAAATTTAAAATTATTATTATTATTATCATTATTATTATTCAGACCTCCATGCAGTCAAAAGACTCATCGTGGGAGGTCCTTTCTAAGAAACACAAGTCTATCAAGACTCATCAAGGGAGGTCCCTCCTAGGAAACACAAAGTCTATCATACCACTGCTTAAATGCATTGACCATTCTCGCTCTCATCACTTCATCAGACAATGCATTCCATGGTTCAACCACCCTCCATGCAAAGAAACCACTCCTCACCCTTCACAGTTTCCTTTCGTAACTTCAAGGGATGGCCCTTTGTCATGACTCCTTTCCACTGTTCAACCAAGCGAAAGAACTCCCCAGTGTCAACCCTGTAACCACCTCTCAACAGTTTAAAAGTTTCAATCATATCACCCCTCCTATTCACCAAACTCTGCAGTCCGCACTCCCTCAGCCGATCCTCATAACTAACATTGTACAGTCCCGACACCATCTTTGTTATCCGCCTTTGTACCCTTTCCAAAGTTAATTTATCCCCTTCAAATCCTGGGGACCAGATCTGAGAACAATAGTCTAAGTGTGGTCTGATCAGAGTCTTATACAACGGAATGATAACCATTTTATCTCTGCAGGTCAGTGTCCTTCTCATTATTGCAGCAATCCTCTGCATTATCTTCACTACCTTTGCAATATGTTCCCTAAATTTCAGGTTTCTATCAATCATCAAACCCAGATCTCTTGTCTCTCCTACTTCCTCCAGTTTAACTCCTCCCATAGATTATGCAGTGTCCCAAACCTCAAGACCTTACATTATGCTGAATTGAACTGATACCCCCATTCATTTGCCCATCAACCTAGCTTATTCAAATCCTCTTGCAGGGCTACCACATCTGCACTATTACTAATAACCCTTCCCAGCTTCACATCATCTGCAAACAACTGAATATCCTGCTGCAATCCACTGACAATGTCATCGATATAAAGGTAAAACAATATAGGTCCCAGTACTGAGCCCTGTGGGACCCCACTTATAACTTTTCTGCCTCTTTGAAACTGCCCCACCATACACAACTCTCTGATACCTATCGGACAGCGAATCCTAAATCCAGTTGACCAAATTGACTTCCAAACCCATGTGCTGCAACTAAAATATCAGCTTATCATGTGGCACCCTGTCAAATGCCTTCGCTAAATACAAGAAAATGGCAGTATAAGCCTTTCCCTCATCTACTGCTCTTGTAACTTTATTATAAAAGGCTAGCATATTACTAAAACAAGAGTGCCCCCTCACAAATCCATGTTGACTCTCACAGATAACATCACCTTCATCTGCCCAACATTGTATACGGTCCCTAACTAATTTCTGCAAGATCTTAACTACTGATGACACACAAACTGGCCTATAATTAGACACTTCCAATCTCCTACTGCCCTTATGCACTATCTTACCTTCCTTCCATTCCCTGGGCACCTTTCTCGTAGCCAGACTTTCATTGAAAAGCCAGGTCAAAGGATCTGTCAGTTCCTTAGCACATTCTCTCAAAACTCATGGTGAAATACCATCCAGTCCCACAGCTTTACTGACATCCAGAGTACTCAGTATTTGGAACATCTTCTCCTACTGCACCACTAAACCTCGAGCCTGCATTATCCCTCTTCTAGTATTAAAATTTCCTCCTCCAGGATGAAATACACTAATAAAGTGTTCATTGAACAATTCCACTATGTCCTCTGCATCAGTCACTCTATTTCTATTTTTATCCCACAATCATTTCTCCTCCTACTGTCCACATAGCTAAAAAATTCCCTACAATTTCCTTTGGATCGTAGGGCCAATCTCTTCTCATATTCCAGTTTTGCCTTCCTTTCCATACTAGTCACTCTCCTGGCCTGTGTCTTATATATTCTTCATGCATCTGATCCTCACCTGTCTTTTTATATCTCTTCCATAGCCTCTTTTTCACATGCAGCTCCTGTTTAATATTGTTTGTGATCCACTTTACGCCAAATTGTGTCCTCTTCTTCACTTGTGGAATACAGCTTACTATTGCTGCTAACAAATATTCCTTCACAATTTCCCAAGCACTAATGATATCCTGGCCTTCCAATTCCTTTCTCCATGAAACTTCGCCAAGTTGATGTCTATGACTATTATAATCACCTGCCTTATAATTCCACATATGTTCCCGTCTCTTTGATACTCCTACATGTCTATTCATCTTCCATGTCAAAACCACACGGTCACTCTCCAACAATAATAATAATAATGTCAGATTTGGTCCCCAGGATTTGAAGGGGATAAATTGACGGTGGAAAGGGTACAGAGGCGGATAACAAAGATGGTTTCAGGACGGTACAATATGAGTTATGAGGATCGACTAAGGGAATGTGGACTGCAGAGTTTGATGGATAGGAGGAGGAGAGGCGATATGATTGAGACTTTTAAACTGTTGAGAGGGTTACAGGGTAGACATTGGAGAATTCTTCCACTTGGTGGAACGGTGGGAAGGAGCGATGACAAGGAGCCATCCCTGGAAGTTACAAAAGAAGGCGTGCACTCCTCACTCTCTTGTGCACAAGAGAGTGAGGAGTGGTTGAACCTTGGAATGCATTGCCTGAGAGAGTGGTCAGAGTGGGGACGGTTAATGGGTTCAAGGAGTGGTATGATAGACTTTGTATATCCTAAAAATGACCTCCTACGATGAGGCTTTTGACTCCATGGAGGCCCGGATAATAATAATAATAATATTCTGTATTAATGATATAGAATATAACATACACAAGCTTAGTAGAGATTAAAGCTTAAATTGCTCGACAAACAATACCAGGTTTATTTGAAAGAAGCATTTACACATGCAGTTTTGGAGCAGCAGTACTGATGAATAGTGTGGAGAGGAAAAGATATAAGCATCAACTATACAGATTATTTACTAAGCCAGTTTATTCACACAACTGAAACATAGTCAAAATAAGATACCATTTAAACAAAAGTTTTGACTGGTAATGCAGAGAAATTCAGATTCTACCGAAGAATCAAAGAATAGAGTGTCAGGTAGTGTCGTAAAATATGGACTGTTCCAAGTAATGCCATTTTTTGTAGATCATATCTGGTCACATTGCAGATGTTTAATTCTTGCAAATACTTGGATAGCTTCTTTGAAATTGCACCAAGTGCACTGATAAACAATTGGAATGACTTTGGTATGTTTAAACTACAGATGGCCAACTTTAGTTGCCCAATCTCGATATTTAGTTAGTTTTTTCCATTCTTTGTTGTTGATGTTGTTATCAGTGAGTACTGTGATGTTAATAATCCAAACTTATCAGTGTTCAATAATTGTGATATCAGGTCTATTGTGTTCCATATGCCAGTCATTCTAAAATCCCAGAGAATTTTTGCTATTTTGTTTTCCAACACTGTCTCTATTTTATGCTGCCATCAGTTATCATAAGTAGGAAAACGATGTTTTTTATACACACATCGATGAATTATTTTGGCCACTTGATCACTGTGGTATTTGTAATAATCAGTTTGGGCTATTTTGCTGCAGGCACTGATTAGATGTTCTACAGTCTCATCTTTCTGATTGCATAATCAGCATTTGCTATTATTATTCTTGAAGCTCTTGTAGCAAGGCCATTGGTCATACATAACTGGTAATTATTATTACCTGTTATTATTGATATTCAAAATTTTTGCTTTGATTGCATTAGTTTGTAATACCTGCTCTTGAGCAGCTAGAATCAATCCTTCTGTTTCTTTTTTAACATATCCATATTGCAGTCATTGCCAAATACTGGTCATGTCAATTTTTTCCTCAGTATCTCGAAGAAATAAGACATGCAAGGGTTTATTTTTCCAGTGCATATATCAGTTATTTTGCTCTTCCTTTTTGTAATCTGATTTGTTTCCTATTGTTTTTAGAAGGCCTTCTTGTGAAATGACTTGAAGCATTTGCTTATTGCTTTTATTATTATTATTATTATTATTATCTCACACCTCCAGAGAGTCCAAGGACTCATCACAGATGAGTCCTTTTGTCAATGCTAATTTCTTCTTCTTCCACAGTCTGTCTCACTTGCAGCAGACCCCCACTCACCTATTCTTCTAGGTAGGTACAGCCAGTCAACATCACTTCATAGATGTAATATATGATGCATAGTTATTAATTTTCTAGTTTTGTGGTCCAATTTGTCCAGGTCTTCTTTTGCCCAATCTATTATAGCAGTTGTGTATCAGATCAGTGGTATAGTCTAAGAGTTCATTGCTCAAATTATGTATAATCTATTAAGTTTTGTTTTCATAATATTTCTAACTCTTTTGGTGTATTCCACTGCTGCCTGTTGTTAAAAGTTTCAGATTGAGAATATCAATGGCTTCTAATATTCCTATGTATTTATAGTGTCTGTTAGCTGAAATTGCTTTTATATATTTTTACTGATCAAAATTAAAATTGCTAGCATCATTAATTTTTCCTCATTTAATGGATAAAACTGAGCATTTATTATTATTTATTATCATTATTAAGATAGACCTCCAAGGAGTCAGAGACACATCAAGGGAGGCCACATACTACACACTCACCAGCTATCATACTCATTATTAAATTTATTCATGCTGCTTGCACTCACAACATCCAATGGCAATCCATTCCAACCATGTACCACCCTCTGCGAGAAAAATCTAGCCCTCACACCCTTCTTGGCAGCCTTCATTTTCAGCTTCCAAGAATGCCCTGTCATCCTTTCCCCACCCTTCATAAATTGAAAAATTCCATCAATTGAAATTCTGTATGACCCTTTCAAAAGTTTGTAAGTCTCAATCATATCACCCCCCCCCCCTTTTCTCCTGTTTGCTAGTGTCTGCAGTCTCTACACATTCTCAATCTGTCTTCATAATGAGTATTCCACAATCCTGATATCATTTTTAACACTCTCCTTTGTACTCTCTCCAATATATCAGAATCACAACAGAAACCAGGAGACCAGACCTGCACACAATAGTCCAAGTAAAGTCTTATCAAGGCCTTGTAAAGAGGCAAAATGACATCCTTATCTTTACATATGAACGTTCGTTTCAGCATTGCAATTATCTTTTGAGTTGTATTTGCGATCTTCTTTGCCACATGGCCACTGAACTTCAACTTCCTATGTATTAACACTCCAAGATCCCTAGCCTCATCAGTTTCTTCTAGCCTAATCCCACCAATATAATACAGCATTGGATATCTAATCATGCCGAAGTGAATGACATTACATTTACTCACATTGATTTGACACCCATTGTCACAAGTCCAGCCTATTCAAATCATTCTGCAAAGACCACATATCAGCAGCAATCCTGATTACCCTACCCATCTTGGCATCATCAGCAAATAACTGTATGTTGCTTGTCAAATCCTTCTCAATATCCTTTCTTTCCTTCCCAATATCATTAATGTACAGATTGAATAACAGTGGACCAAGCACAGATCCTTGTGGTAAACCACTTGTTACCTTAAACCTTGCAGACTCAGATCCCCGTATACCACTTTTTGATATCTGTCAGTCAACCATCCTCTCATCCATGCTAATATTGTATAACCCAAACCCATTTTCTTCAATTTATGCAGCAGTCTTCCATGCTTTATTCTGTCAAAAGCCTTATTAAAATCCAAACCTATCATGGTGTACGATTCCTATTGACTAGTTCAATGGTAGCATTGTTATAGATTGTGAGCAGGTTGCTAAAACATGACCTTCCCTTAGTAAACCTATGTTTTTCACTGCAAAATAGAAATTCGCTGTCAACCCATTTCTGAATCTAACCAATTTTTCCAAAATCTTCACCACCACTCCTGAGATACTAATTGGTCGATAGTTGGATACATCGGTCTTTGCACCGCCGTTATGCAATGGAATTACCATACATTCCTTCCATTCCTGCAGAATCTTCCCTGTTCTGGGACTCATATTAACCATCCTGGTCAAAGGAATGGCCAGTTCAGCTGAACACTCACTCTTTCATTGGAAGTTTGTTTTTTTTTTTGCACTTGGTTAGACTATAAATTATATATATTTAGTTTAATCTTTTATCGAAGTGTAAGCAAGCAAAGTTTATGCCTAATGTATCTTGAGGACTGAGGCAACTCGTTTCAAAGGTGGACTAAGTTCCCATCTCTTTCCTTAATATCCCATAATGCAAAGCACATCTCCTTGTGGACATATATAATGCTATACATTATGGGAATGGTCACTACCCAGACCAGTTTCGACCTTTATTGAGGTCTCTTCAGTGGGTGCCAGACCCAGAGGTGATACCAAGGTTGAAGCAATGCAGAACTGATATTTCCATATGACAATTGCTAAAAGGTGTCACACCTGATTATTAAATTACTCTGGATTAGAGAAAGATGTTGGAAATTTTTTCCCACTTGGTTAGACTATAAATATATATTTAGTTTAATCCTTTATCCAAGTGTAAGCAAACAAAGTTTGCGGCTGAAGTATCTTCAGGACTCGTGGGGCAACTCGTGGCAAAGGTGGACTAAGTTCACATCTCTTTCCTTAATATCCCATACATGTCTGCAAGGAGATGTGCTTTGCATTATGGGATATTAAGGAAAGAGATGTGAACTTAGTCCACCTTTGCCACGAGTTGCCCCATTCCTGAAGATACTTCAGGTGCAAACTT
Organism: Typopeltis vanoorti; assembly: GCF_054136105.1. Taxonomy (NCBI): domain Eukaryota; kingdom Metazoa; phylum Arthropoda; class Arachnida; order Uropygi; family Thelyphonidae; genus Typopeltis; species Typopeltis vanoorti. Next base: position 158,109,911 of record NC_143552.1, read on the forward strand.
TGTTTGCTTACACTTAGATAAAGGATTAAACTACATACATAATTTATGAACACTCTTTTAGCACAAGTCCTGATATTCCATCAGCCCCTATAACTGAATTCTTATTCAATTTGTGCAACAGCTCTAATACCTCGGCCTCACACACCTGTGTTTCTTCGTCTAGTGAAGAGGTAACAGTGAGCTCAACGTTGGTTCACCAGGTTGATAGCTTTTAACGAAATGGATACTCATTAACTGAACAACCTCTTTTGATCTATAACCTTCACGACATTTCAATTTAGAAGAGTTATTCTTTTCTTTCTTTTACTTGCAGCATATCGATACAATTCTTGTTGGTTGTCTTTAGCATGCAGACCCAGTTTCTTTTCATACTCAGACTTACAATAGGCTTTCCGTACAATAGTTGTGACTATTCTAGCCTGCTGCTTATAACATTCATAATGGATATCATCCTTATGCAAACGGTATTCCTTCCACATCGTGCTTTTCTTACGAATCTCTTCCTTAATAAGATTACACATCCATTTGACTCCTACTCTATTTATTCTTCGAACTCTTGGGACAGATTCCGATATCACATCATTTAAGTATTGTTTAAATGCTTCCCATACACTGTCGATATTCTTTCCATCCAGCAACCGATCCCATTCCACCGAACTCAGTACACTCCTTAGTTGGTCATAATTTTCCTCTTTGTAGTTCAGCATGTAACCTTTTCTGAGTGGAACATTCATAAATTTAGTCACTTCCCAAGTGAGTACTGCATGATAACTGTCACCAATTGGAGGCAGAACAGTTATGTCTTTAACTGATACACCCTCTGACACTATAATCAAATCTAACGCTCTTTGACCTCGAGTTCCTTTTGTCACATGCTGCATGAGGAAGTTGTCCTGCAACAGCTCAATAAATGCAATTTCATTCTTCTCATGAGATTCTACTGCTACCCAATCAATATTTAGATAATTAAAGTCTCCCATTATGATTACTCTTTTTGCACTCATCTTTTCTATTTGGTGATGCATTTTTTCATTACTAGCAACTGATCCATCAGATGTGTAACAACACCCCACTATGTAATTTGTCTTGTTAGATTCCACCTCACACCAGATGGCTTCAAACTTACTGCCACATGAAATATTGTTAGTAGTATTACTACAATCATAGGTCTCAATTCTAAGTGGATTTAAGTCATCTGATATCATTAGCAGCACACCCCGTCCTCCTATCCTCTCTATCCTTCCTAAAAATACTGTACCCATGACACTCGATACCAGTTAGTAGGTCTGATTCTGTTAGCCAGGTCTCGCTAATACCTACAATCTGAGGTCACAACATATTGACTAAGGCAACAAACTCCACCCCTTTGTTTCTGATACTCCTAGCATTCATGTACAGACATAATAATCTACCTGAATGTTCTTTCCGTGTGTAGAGGCTTAAGTGCGGTGAGGACATCATGTTGGAGGCGTAATGGATTTTTTTTACAACACTCAAAAAGAATTAAAATAGAATTTAATGCTTCCTATATTTCGTCCTATTCACTAGGACATCTATGGGGATTACAAAAACACTTAATGTAACATATACACAAATAACAAACAATACTAAGCCCAACCACGTGGGTGACACTAAAGTCCTATCTAGGTAGAGCGTCCTCTAAGGGCAGTAGTAGGTGGCCTCGGATGTAAGGTATGGTGATGGCATTTTTAAAATCTTGTCGACGAGAAGGACGGGGAATGGGGGAGGAGTTGATTTTTTTTTTTTTTTTTTTTTTTTTTTGCCAAATATTTTTGCCTACATCCAAGGCACACCCGAAAAAATAGCCAAGATACTAAAACAGTACAACCTACACACAGCATATAAGCCCCACCGCAAACTTGCTACCCTTATCCGTTCTACGAAAGATCAGCTCCCTCCTCTCTCTCTGCCTGGAGTTTACAAAGTACCCTGTTCCTGTAAGCTGGCGTACTTTGGACAGACAGGCAGATCAGCATCCATCCATCTAGAGGAACACAAGTCTTACATCTTCAAACATAACTATGGCCATTCAGACTTGGCTGACCATGTTTTGGACACCACCCACAGGGTACCATGGAAGAAAACCACCATGCTCCACCACAGCAAATTCAAGAAAGAGAGACTTTTCTTAGAAGCAGCAGCAGCTCTCAAAAACCAACCAAATCTCAATAAATACGGTTGCATTAAGCTTCCGAAGATTTGGGAAACACTCATCACCAGAGTTCCCACCTTACATTCCAGGCCACCTACTACTGCCCTTAGAGGGCGCTCTACCTAGATAAGACTTTAGTGTCACCCACGTGGTTGGGCTTAGTATTGTTTGTTATTTGTGTATATGTTACATTAAGTGTTTTTGTAATCCCCGTAGATGTCCTAGTGACTAGGACGAAATATAGGAAGCATTAAATTCTATTTTAATTCTTTTTGAGTGTTGTAAAAAAATCCATTAAGCTGAATGTTCTTTGTATACTCTTGTCTGCAGTCTACCTGACACAGCTGGACAACTTGCAGATTTCTATTCATCTCTAATGTCTTACACATGTAGACATCTTTGCACATATATGATGGATCTGAACTGGACAAACGCAAACCTGAAATCGTTCTCACCTCATCAACATTTCCATGACAAAGCCCATTCCCTTCATTAACACAGTTATATAACATTGTCGCTCTTACACTCACATTCACACCATCCCTCCCTTTATAATTTTCTTTCCCTGACTCTCTGTGATAGGTCTCATACCAGTTATTAGTTTTTCTAGACTCCTGATACCAAACGCATTCAGGTGTAGGTCATCCCTCTTATACAAATCTAATCTTCCTTCAAACTCACTCCACACATCGAAAAACTCACATCCATTACTTCTACATAGCCTACACATTGAATTGTTTGCCATCATAGCCCTTCTTTTTAATTCATTTTTATCATAGCAAGGTAAAATACTAACAATTTTCACTTTCTCACTTTTCACGCTCGCCTTTCCAACAACCCTTTCATGTCCTCTCTCATATTGAACTTATTGCCATTTAAATCATTCCTACCTACTACAACTATGATTTCGTTTACTTTTCTTTTCTGTTTTTGAATTACTTGTGTTATATTTTTAATTTTCGCTCCAGGAAAACTCGATGTTATAACTCACTCATCTATAGCGTGTTTTATTATAGAGTCACCATACCAAATAACTTCTTTCTTTTTACTAACAACGTCATTTACCTGATTTCTGTTATTTCCCGGCTTACCTGTTTCCTTGCTTTTTGTTTTTTATTTTCCTGTTCATTTTTCTTTTTCTCCCTATGCTCATTTAAAGGTCTCTCAACTTTTTGCAATTCCTGTGTCGTCTCTCTGATGATCTGCTTCAACTTCGCTATTTTGGCAGTTAATTCATTTTCGTTAACCTCCTCCATGTGCAAAATAACCTTGTTGGCAGGGCTAACCTTCTTGTTCTCGCCTGCAGTGCTTTTTTTTAGCATTACCTTTCTTGTCCTTTTTTTGGCGCAATTTTAAACGTCTATTAAATATTGAAATATCTTAATAAAAATATATGATAAAATACTAAATACAATATAAAGCACTAAAATCTACACAAAGTATATTAAAAAACACTAATTTTCTAAGAGAAAACACAATAACAACAGATAAAAATCACCAACTTTATGTGAGCACTAAATTCGCTGACCAACCACCTCGTTATCACTAAGCCAGGAGTCTTCAACCTTTCAGGCAGTGCGAGCCACATTAAAAATTTCAATGAAGCCTGTGGGCCACTAAGCTATACTGCAGTATTTAGAATTGTAAGATACTTTCCAGATTCACAAGGAACGCTGTGCATTTGATACTTTACATAAAATCCTATAAAATTAGCAAACTCAGCTTTAAGAGCGTAGGTAGGAGGCAGGTTCATGATAAGTAAATACAATCAATACTTGAAAAAAGATAATTTAATGAAGAAAACATTCATTTTTTACAATGTCAATGGGCAACTTGGCAATGTTTTTCCTTGACCAGCTTGTCGATGTTGTAAGTCACTATGCACAGAGTATTCTTGTGATGTTGGTCCGTAATCTGAGTTCTTGTCTTGGACTTCACATGTTTCATTCTGGAGAATTGCTCACATAAGTATGTGCTTCCTAACAAAGCGTACATCTTCAAAGCATGCTAACGAAGATTAGGAAATGCGTCCTAAAAAATGTAGTCTTCGTAAAATGTAAACAAGGGTACCTTGAATATTTTTCTCTCAAAGAAGAGTTGTTTTGGAGTTCAAGCAGCCCCATTTATACTGAGCCTGGCATTTCGGCAGCATTGACACTGAATGACATTGAAAATAAATCTAAAGAAGACTGTTGGTTAAGAAAATCACTAAATCTCTCTTCGAACTCACTTCGCAATACGGCTAATTTCGTAGCATATTCATCAAGAGATGAACAGTTGGACTTAGCGAGAAGCTGAAAATGAGTTAAGTCTTTTTTTTGCGAGTTGTGCCTCCCAAAGTTTGAGCTTGGCCACAAAAGCTTTGATGTGATTAAACATCAAAGCACTACATTCAATGAACCAGTTGATCCAGACTGTGCACCAGTTGATCTTTGGATTGTAGCCGTGTATTTAGGTCATTCATATGCAACGAGATGTCGGTCACAAAGTCTGTCATCCACTTTGGATCGTTAAATTCCACAATCAGATTCCCCTTAGTTTGCATGAACTGCTGTATTTTTCTCCTTAAGTGTCAAAGACTCTTTAAGAACCTTCCCTCTGCTCAACCAATGCACATCACTATAATAAACCACATCGCAGTGATCCGCTTTGCACTCTTGGGTCGAAAACTCTTGGAATTGACGATGATTCAATCCTCTTGCCCTAATAATGTTGACAACAGTCACAATAACTTTCATGACATTCTCATATCCAATAGTTTTTGTGCACAAATTCTCCTGGTGGATTAAACAGTGGTAATGGACGAAATCTTTTCCTTCTAGTTCTGGTTCTTTCTGTAGCAGTGCAACAAACCCTTCGTTCTTTCCTGTCATAACAGGGGCACAATCAGTTACCACACCCTCGAGGTTTGTTAAGCCGAGGTCGAAACGCTCGAGTGTTTTCTTGGCAGCTTCAAGAATATCAGTGCCTTTCGTCATTCCCTTCATAGGTACGAGCGCTAGTAGTTCTTCTGTCACATTGAATTGTTGATCAATGCCACAGACAAAGATAGCCAGTTGTGCTGTATCCTTCACATCTGTGCTCTCATCTAAAGCAAGTGAATATGACGTAAATTCGGACAACCGTTTTTTTTTAAAGTTCCTTCAATGTCATTGGCAAGTTCTTTGACACGTCGTGCTACAGTTACTCCAGACAAACTCGATTTTTTAAACACTTCGTTATTATTTGGGCACAGAATATCCCTAGTAGTTATGAGACACTCTTTCACAAACTCGCTGTCCAAGAAGGCTTTTGATTTTTTAGCAATTTTTTCAGCTATTACATAACTTACTTTGATGCACACTTCGCTCTCTTCCCTCTGCCTTTTAAACATACCCTGCTGGCATTTTAAATCAATTTGGAGATGGTTCACTTTGTCCACGCGAAGCTGCCATTGAAGGTGAACAAAATTGGACACATGCTTTGTCTCATAGTGTCATTTTATATTGTATTATTTTGATACTGACACTGACTCACGATAAATTAAACACACTGGCTTACCATTGATCGACACAAAAAAGTACAAATTGGTCCACTTTTCATTAAAAACCTGACAAGTTACGCTTTTTACTAGTAAATGTAAAAATCACTATGGAAGGTGAACCCAAAAAATGTTCCAAAATGGCTGTGTAATGGTTATTATCCATGACTATGTCTCATATTAATGAAAAAAGTCTGGCAATATAAAACCACAATAGGCTATGGCTGACACGACGAACCTGCATGTGCTTATACATGAATATCATACTGTTCACGACTGACTGACTGTGGATGAGATCCTCTTGTATTTATATGAAAATAACAAAGCATCAAGAACCTTCTGGTGCCTTCCAGATGTATCATGAAGGCACCAGACAGCACACTCGAATGAACTAGTGCTTCAGCCATTTACCTGTAACATTAGTACTAGTACTTAAGTACCGCTTGGTGCTGGTAAATGGCTGAAGAAGCATGTCTATTTAATATTTATTTTTATAGGATTTTATTTAAAGTATCAAATGCACAGCATTCCTTGTGAATCTGGAAAGCATCTTACAATTCTAAATACCACAATATAGCTTAGTGGCCTGCAGGCTTCATTGAAATGAATTTTTATTTAATCGCGTTTTAATGTTAAGTAGTTATTTTTTCAAAATGGCCCACTGGCCAAAGAGCTCCGCATGCCACAGGTGGCTCGTGGGCCATGTATTGAAGACCCCTGCACTAAGCCAATGTTTATCCAAACCAAATTCCATTTTGATGTCCTGACTGAAAATATGAACCATGTTCAATAATGAGTCTATTTTCTGTGCTGATTTTCCATATAACTTCAAGTCATCCATATACAGTAGATGGGAAATTTTAACATTATATTTAGGAATTTCATATCCAAGTTTTATTTTCTCCAAAACCATATAATTTCCCATGGAAATTTCCACTTTTAATGCTAATATCTCCGAATCATTCATTATTTACTATTAAAATTGTTTTTCAGGATTTCATAGCTTTTACTTATAAACCTAAAAAGGTTTAGAAAAGGTCACGAAGGTCTAATTGTAAACTTCATAAAAATGGCAGATAGATAACCACTGCATAGGGCATAGCTGAAATATTTATTATTATTATTATTATTATTATCCATTCTCTCTTCCTGTTAGTAGATCATTCTCATTATTATTATTTCTTTGGCATCTCCATGGAATCAAAAACTCATTGCAGGAGGCTCACACTAACCATTGTTCATACAATACTCACTATGGAGGTATGAAAATAAAAATATCTCTCCTGCCACGATCTTAGCCTGCTCTTACATCTGGATCATCTCACCACTTACTCGTCCCCATGGAATCTAGGAGACTAGAACTGCACACAGGTTCAGATATGGCTTAATTAAAGCCTTATAAAAGATCATAATAATAATAATTATTATTATTGTTGCTGCTGTTATATCGGTATCTCCATGGACTCAGAAGACTCGTCGCAGGAGAGCCACACATGAGAAATAGAGAGAGAGAACTGGGGGGGGGGTCACCTTGGAAGTTGTGTAAGAGTGCGATTAGTAAGAATGTGCTACATTTTTTGGAGAGTGGTGAAGGAGTGGAATGAATTGCCAGGTGTAGTTGTGAGTACCCTGACAGTGAATGAATTTAAGGAGAGGTATGAAAATAAGTTTTTTGTGTTAATCTTATAGAACCCTTTTAATATCTTATAAGTTTCTATCATGCCTACTCTTTTCCATTTATCAACTATACTTTGCAACCCACACACCTTCAACCTATCCTCAGAGGGAGCATTCTACTGATCTGTCACCAGCTTGGTCACTCATCTTTGAATCCTCAAGATCGAGATGTCACCAAATCATCTCTTTATAAAAAGGGATATTAGCATCCATATCTTTACTTGTTAGTGTAGTTTTCAACATCCATGTAATCCTTTTAGCTATTCTGCAGTTCGTCCTCTGAACTTCAACTCTCTGTCCATCATTGCCCCAAGTTGCAAGCCTCATAAATTTCCTGCAATACAGTACCATCAATGTGATACACAGTATGTAATTTTTTCAGCCTGAAGATCATAACCTTACATTTTGCAATTAAATTGGTAATTGTTATCATTTGCCCATAATGCTAATTTATTTAAATCATCATCATGCAGAATATCTCCATCAGCTTTATCAATTATTGCCCTCCCCAGTTTTGCATCATCTGCAAACAAGTGAATTACTCCCCCCTTACATCATTCTCTATATTATTAATAAATGAATTAAAGAGTAGTGGCTCTGGTACAGAGTCCTGAAGCACTCCACTAGAGACCCTCATTCCACTCCACCATATGCCACTCTTTGGTGTCTATCAGCCATCCTCCTATCAATGCCACATTCCATTCCATTCCATTCCATTCCCATTTGCTCCAAATTTTTTAATAATTTTCCATGTGATTTAAATGCCTTTGCAAAGTTTAGCAGTATCATGGTTTGGCCATTTCCCTTATCTAATTCTGCTGTCACTCTGTTATTAAATGTAAGTAAATTACTAAGGCATGACCTGCCTTTTACAAAACAATACTATCTACCATAGAATATTGTATTGAACCACTTTATCCATGCTTGTCAATGTATTCTTCAACAATCACATAATCTGATGTGCTGTTTTGGATAACTTTGCAATATACCCTCTAAACTTTAACTCCATGTAGACACTGACCTGCAAATCTTTATCGTCATCAATTTCCAGCTCTCCAGTCTATCAATCTACTACTAAGTGTGCAATCTTTTTATCAAAAGTGAATAATCTTGAACTTTGTCACATTATACTGCCACTGTCTGTAGCCCATACTGGTCTATTTGAATCATCATGCAAGATCTCTACAACTTTATTAACTATTTCTTTACACAGGTGTAATTCAGCTATTAGATCAGCAAATAGCTGAATATTTCTCCTCAGATCACTTCATATCTCACTAATGCAGAAAATAAACAATAGTGGCCAAAGTGTAGTGGCCTGCTATACACCATTAGCCATCTACCCAACCTTGAATTCAGTTCCTCCATACTAATTTTTGATGTCTGTCAATCTGCATTTCTCTTAGCTATATCAGCAGCTTTACATACATCCCATTCACTCTGTAAAGAGTAGCTGGCTTATTGCTCATGTATGACAATGAAGAGAGTAGAGATGGCAAGCAAAAATGATCAATAATATGCTAGCAAAGCTGTGTGAGAAAAAAAAGAGTGCAGTTTTGCATTTAAAGGACATATAGAATTGTATAAAAGAAGTGGATTATATTTAAATAGATATGGTGTGAATCAACTAGAAAGACTGTTGCTAGAAGGAAATGTAATGAGTAACATGAACAAGGTATCAGCATAAGTCATGAGTTATGTTTCTATCATATCTCCTTTATTACTCCTATCTACTAAACTTTCTAACCCACAAATTTTCAGTCTATCCTCAAAGAAGTATTAAACAGACTATTTTTTTTTTTTTTAAGTTAAGGGATATTATATCCCATATGGTTTCTTAGCCGAATAAGAAACTCAAAGAGTTTCATGCCGAATATAGAAACTATATAAAGTTCAGTGATTCCAAGCGTAAGCAAATACCTGGATAGTGCAGCACCTGACCCTTGAAGGTAGTGCAAGCTGAGGCAACTCATGTAAAGGGTGGAGCAAGCTCCAATCACCATTCTTGATATTTACCCATAATGTGAACTTAACTCCTAGGAGCTGTATTTTGTTCAACATTATGAGAGAAGGTCACTAACCAGACCGGTTTCGAACTTTTTTGAGGTCTCATCAGTGAGTAGGTAGACCTAGTTAATATCAAGTTTGTAGTGAACAAACCAAGTTTCTACCTACTACTATTCACCTCAAAAAAGGTCGAAACTGGTCTGGGTAGTGACCTTATCTCATAATGTTGAACAAAATACAGCTCCTAGGAGTTAAGTTCACATTATGGGTAAATATCAAGAATAGTGATCGGAGCTTGCTCCACCCTTTACATGAGTTGCCTTAGCTTGCACTACCTTCAAGGGTCAGGTGCTGCACTATCCAGGTATTTGCTTACGCTTGGAATCGCTGAACTTTATATAGTTTCTATATTCGGCATGAAACTCTTTGAGTTTCTTATTCGGCTAAGAAACCATATGGGATATAATATCCCTTAACTTAAATAAGTTCATGTCGCCGAATTGAAGCCTTTGGCTCTCCATTATTATTAAACAGACTAGTTTCCATTTTGGTCATTCACCTCTGAATCTTTTCCAACACTTACTCAAGAAACCTAGGTGACCTAGTCTATATACAGTAGTCAAGACATGGCCATATCAAAGCCTTATTAAGAGGAATAATATCCTCTTTATCATTATTTGTAAGTGTTCTTCTATATCTAAGTGATAATTTTGAGCCTTTTATTGCCCACTTTTGAGTGCCCTCTTTTCATTTTGAAATCTAGGTGGTCAAATCTGTGCACACTGATCCATATGCAGTGAGATCAGTGCCTTATACAATGGAAGAATCATAACATCCTCACTTCTGCATGTCAGTGTCCTCTGCATCACTGCCATAATTTGCTATGCTGCCCTCACAATTTTAGCAAAATGTCCCTGACATTTTGCTAAAATTGTGAGGGCAGCATAGCAAATTCACTATCACTTCCAAGTTCCACACCTCCTTTACCTCATCTAAGATATCACCTTACCAATATTATGCTCTGCATCCTATCTATCCTTGAATTTAAAAAAAAAAATTGCATGTTGCTATATTGAACTGGTAGCCCTACTCATTCACCCAGTCTATTCAATTTCACTTACAAGGCTACAACATTCATTCTACTTCTCATAGTTCTTCCTAACTGCACATCATCTGCAAATAACTGTATATTAGCATTCAAGCTCTTCCAAATATCATTTATATAAAAAATTAAGTAGCGACAGCCTCATAACAGACACTTGGGGCATACACGTAGTGGCTTTTGGATATTGCTCCTCCATATACTGCTTGCTGATACCCATTGGAGAGTCAATCACCAATCCATTGCACTAATCTGCTATCCAAACCCACCCATCTATTCTAATTTAATAACAAGCTTGTCATATAGCAATCTATGAAAGGTTTCAGCAAAATCTAAATATACCACTGTGTATGCTTTCCTCCTTCTCCAAGGAATATAATAAATTTAGTTTAATCCTTTACCCAAGTGTAGGCAAACAAAGTTCGTGCCTGAAGTAGTTCAGGACTGAGGCAACTCGCAGCAAAGGTGGACCAAGCTCTCATCACTCCTTGTCTCGGTATATCCCATAATGCAAAACACATCTCCTTGCGGACATGTATAATGCTATGCATTAAGGGAAGGGCCACTACCCAGATCGGTTTCGACCTTTATTGAGGTATCGTCAGTGGGAGGCAGACCCAGAAGTGGTGATACTAAGGCAGAAGCAATGGAGAGGTCATATTTATTTATATGAGTTGCCAAAAGGTGTACCACCTTATTATTAATTTACTTTGGCTTTAATAATAATATAGTCTAATCAAGTGTAAAAAAACTTCCAACATCTTCTGCAACTGTTTGCACCTTTTGTCTTAGATGGGGATTACTTAGAGTTGCCATATTTTGGAAAACCAAATACGGGACATGGATCACCCATTTCCTGTATTTCATTTCCTGAATATGGGACAACTTTGGTGAGTTGGTTTTACAAAATAAGTATCAATACTTTTGGAACTGGAACTCAAAATGCTAACTTTATGTTTCTGAGTGTTAATGTGTTGTGTAATATCCGAACGTCCCCCATGTGCAATACTAAACATTCGTCTACAGATTTTACATTCAACTTCGTCATTATGTTTTCCTTTTGCAATAAAATTCCATTCTTTCGAATAATCATTGTTAAAAATGCACTTTCGTTTTGGCATTGTTAAGGACTTAAGGAAAGAAATAAAAGTTAATTTACCTTTGTATAATTAATAAAGAAAATTAATTTACCTTTAATTATATATTTTATGTATTAAAATATCGCACATTCGCAAAAGGTGAGATATTATTTTATAATAATTATTGAAATAACATCCACGTATTGTACCGATATCACACCGCACAATGTCTACATAAGAACTGTTTGAAAATAAGTAAATGCAATATATCTGTACAGAATTATAAATAAAATACTTATACTAAATAAAAAGCGACCAATGAAAGGGACCATCGCCGCCATGCTGCCGCAGTAAACTACAAACACAATTAATTTCCTCGAGTTGTCAGTTTTTATGGCTTACAAATCAATTTAAGTTGGATCATTCTAAAAGAATATTGAAAATTATAATTGCTTAACATAATATTTATAATTTTATCTTTTCATTAAAATACAGGATATTAGGCTGTCCCTACAAGTACAGCAAAATACGGGACAGCAAAATTCAACGTAAAATACAGGATGTCTGGCAAGCCTAGGATTACTCACTCCTCTGCTACCATTAACAGCACTACTCATTCCTTATGCCCTGTCTATCTTCACCAAAAACATCATATCCATCCATCTCTATTACTGTCAGCATGTAATCCTTCCAACCTTGTTTAACTTGTTTCAACAATTTTTGGGAATAAAATAAGTCATGAACTCCTGCTGGTAATCTTTGGATCTTGTAATACAATACCTTGCACTTTGCCATATTAAACATGAAACCATCCTTTGTCCACACTGTAAGTCTGTTTGAATTATTCTGCAACATTTCTATGTCAGTTTAATTAACTATGGTTCTTTTCAGCTTTGCATCTTGAAACACTGGATATTCCCTTTTCAAATTATTCCCTATAGCAGGAGTTCATGACTTATTTTACCATGTGATCCCCTTAGTTTTCTTTAAAATGAGGCGAGCTTCAATTTCTGTTAACTATACATGATTTTAAAAAAAAGGTAATTAACACTAGATGAAAAATGTGTCTATTAATTTTAAAATTAACTATAACTAAAATTCTATTTTAAATTGATATTTAAATAATTGTTTAATTAATGTGAAGCTTGTGTATTCATGTCAGTTTTTAAACTTCCAAAATTGGGAGTATACTATAATAAGATCAATCTCAAAGAATCTTCTGTGTGTAAATCTGGAAGAAAGAACTTAATGTTTGTTTGTTTCAAATATAAAAAGGCTATTTCTTGTAAATATGTAGAAGCAGAATGTAAACATTCACTGTTTTTTGGTATATTTCTTGATAAACATATTTCCAATATTTTAATGACCTTGCTTTTAGGAAGAAATCTCATTGTAGTATAATAATTTCATAATAATAATAATTATCATTATTATTATTAGCCAAAAATCCATGGAGTCAAAGACTCATCTAGGAGGTCCTTTTATCATACTGTGCTTTAAATACACTCAAATTCTCTGCAGACACCACACACTCAGACAAGTCATTCCAATCATTCACAACTCTGCATAAAAAAAAACTGCTTCTCATTCCCCTACTTGCACCCTCTTTATACAGTTTCCAGGGATTACCTCTGGTTCTCCCCTAATCTCAAACTATTGTCTGTAGAACCTCTCCAGCATTGATCCTATAACAACCCCTTAATAACTTCTAGGCCTCTATCATATCTCCCCTCTTCCTTCTGTCCACCAGACACTGCAAGTTGCATCTTCTCAATCTTTCCTCATACTCGACATTCCAGAGGTTAGAAACTACCTTAGTCAGTCACCTCTGCATTCTTTCCAACATCTCTTCATCCTTCTGAAAACCCAGGTGACCTAATCTGGGAGCATTTGCCCATGTGTGGCCTAATCAAAGCCTTATACAATGGAACAAGAATCTCACTACTTCTACAAGTCAGTGTCTTCCACATCATTCCCAGAAGCCTTTGTAATGTCTTCACAATTTTGGCTATGTGTTCCCTAAATTTCAGATCCTTACCGAAATAACCCCCAGATCTCTTATTTCCTCCACCTCTGACAATATATCCTCACCAAGTATAAATTCTGCATCTATTTTTGTTTTCCAAATTTTAAAACCTTACATTTTTCAACATTGAACTTGCATCCCCATTCCCATGCCCAATCACTCAATTTATTCAAGTCTTTTTGTAAGGCCCAACATCTTCTCTACTCTTCATGGATCGTCAAAACTTTGCATCATCTGCAAACAATTGAATATCTCCATCCAAATCTTCAATAATATCACTAATATGCAAGTTAAATAGCAATGGCTCTAAAACAGACCCCTGAGGCACACCACTAGTAACTTCCCTTTTCCTGGATATTGCTCCCCCATACACAACTTGTTGATACCTATCCGATAGCCAGTCTCCAATCCAATGCACCAATCTAATATCCAACCCCATCCACTCCAGTCTGACTATCAACTTATCATGCGGTAATCTATCAAAAGCCTTTGAGAAATCTAAGTATATTACTGTGTATCCCTCTCCTCTGTCCAAGGAAGCAGTCACCTTATTCTAATAAGTAAGTAGATTACTAAAACATGACCTCCCTTTAGCAAATCCATGCTGCAATCAAAGATAATACCATTGTTGTCAACTCAATTCTGGATCCTAGTTCTCACCAGCTTCTCCAACAACTTAACCACAACACCTGACAAACAGATAGGCTTATAATTTGATTCTTGAGTTCTATCATTTCCCTTATGAAGCAGCAAAATCTTGCCCTCTTTCCACACCTTAGGAACTTGACCCAGTGCAAGACTCTTATTAAAAAAATATGTAAAAGCCGGCATCAACTCCCTGGCACATTCCTTCAGAATACATGATGATATATTATCAAGTCCCACAATCTTATTTACATCTAGTTTGCTCAACTCCCCATACACCTCTTGCTCACTTACAGTCAGTCTCTCACCCATCAACTGCACTCAATCTCTCCATGAAGTCACATTCACAAGATTCGAAGACCTTTATGAACTGCTCATTAAGTATCTCCACCACACCTTCTGTAACAGCTGTCTTTATACCGTTTTCTCCAATTAATGTCATCCTTCCATAATCATTCTTTCTTTTGCTGGCTATATATCGCAAGAACTTATTAGGATACTTTTTGGCTTCATTAGCTAACTGCTGTTCATATCTCTCTCTTTAGCTACCGTCACCAACAAAGTCACCTGCCTTGCCAGGTCTTTGTAGTCCTCATGGAATTGGTTATTCTCTTATGCTGCTCCATAATGCCCTTTTTCTCTATATTGCATGCTTAATCTCTTTATTCATCCATTTCACACCTACTTTATCTAACCATCTCACCCTTGGAATACATTTAGACATTGCATCTACTAAATAGTTTTTGAAAATCTCCCAAGCTGCATTAATCTCTTTTTCAGCTAACTCCTCATTCCATGCTACACCTGCAAGCTGTCTCCTGAGCTCTTCATAATCATCTCCCCCCCCCCATTGTAGTTCCACATATACCCTTTTCTTACAGAGGTCCTCACACTGCTGGCAACCACCCAGGTAATCACCTGGGTGGTCACTCTCACCAATTGGTGGATGATTTGACACCTCATTTATAATTAAATCCTCTGATAAAATGAACAAATCCAAGACTCTCAATCCTCATGTGCCCTCTGTTACATACTGTCTGAGACAGTTATCCCTCAAAAACTCAAGAAACTCATTTTCTTTACTTCCAGTTGCTATCTCATCATTCCAGTCTATATTGCCATAATTAAAATCGTCCATTATGATCACTCTTTTCTTATTTACTTTGTTAATTTGATTATACATTTCATAGTCACTACCATCTACATTTCCTGGTCTATAACAACATCCAACCAAGTATTTCATTCCATTCACCTCTATCTAACACCATACTGCCTCAAAACTACTGGCACTATTTCCCTCTTCCATCTCTATTATGTCCATACAAAATCTTTATCGTCAATAGTTCTCCACTCTCTCTCTCTTTTTACCCCTTCTATCCTCACGAAATACATCATACCCTTGCATCTCTATTCCTGTCAGGATGTTGTCCTCATCTATGTTGACCATGTTGCCACCTATTGGTGAGAGTGATCATAAGGTCTTGACCTGGGAGGTGGCTAAAGGTGTGGAATTTTTGATTAAGACAGGGTATATGTGGAATTACCGTGCTGGCAAGTATGACAAGCTTAGGAGATTGCTTGGATCAGTGCCATGGCATGTACAGCTGCAAGGGCTGGACATCGATAGAGCATGGGAAGTGGTCCAGGGGCATTTACAGGAGGTTATGGCTGATTGTATACCTAGGGTCCGAATAGTAAAACAAGTAGGGGTTAAATGGATGAATAACACCATTAAGCTTGAGCTGCAAAAAAAGAAACAACTGTGGAGGGAATTTAAAGAAAGGGGTGACCTGCAGGCACATGAAAGGAAACTAGCTATGAAAGCAAAAGAGAATCCCAAACAGTTCTTTCAATATGCTGCAAGCAAAAAAAAAACTGTACATGGCAAAATGATTTTAAGGAATGACGATGGTAAGGAGTTCACTGAACCATTCGATATAGTGGAGTTACTGAGCACGCACTTTGTAAAAGTATATCATCCAGGTGGAGACAATGAAAAAATGAAGGAGCCATTAGTTTATATGGGAATTGTGATGAATGAAGTGGAGGTGAATAGTGTATTACAGAACCTTAATGTGAATACATCTGTGGGATTGGATGGTATACCGGCACGGGTCTTGCGTGAAGCAGCTAAGGAATTATCAGTGCCCTTGACCATGTTGTTTAATCTGAGTCTCGGGTCACGTTTAGTCCTGAAGGCATGGAAAGAGGGGAAAATAATTTCACTGCAAAAAGGAGGATCCAAGACTATGGTTGCAAATTACCGACCAATCAGCATATCAGGAGTTGTCGTCAAGGTCTTGGAGAAAGTAGTCAAGAGAAAAATACAGGAATGGATTGATGAAAATGAGATACTGTACAGGGGACAGCATGGCTTTGTGAAGGGTAGATCATGCCTGAGTAACTTGCTCAAGTTTTATAACAAGGTGACGGCTGAACTGGATAAGGGAAATGGGTTTACAGTGATACTGCTGGACCTGGCAAAGGCGTTTGACAGGATACCACATGGAATTCTAATCCGTAAACTACAACATATGGGAATGGATATAGGGTTGGTAAGATGGATAGGTGGGTGGTTGATGGAGAGATATCAAAGAGTGGATTATTCAGGAGTGGAGTCCAAACGACGGCCTGTGACTAGTGGTGTGCCGCAGGGTTCTGTTCTTGGACCACTGCTGTTTAATCTGTTCATTAACGATATAGGGAAAGATCTAAGTGGAACAGTTCATTTGTTCGCTGATGATGCGAAGTTGGGGAGGGCGATAGTGAATGCAGAAGATGTCAAAGTCTTGCAGGATGACTTAGATAGATTGGAGTTCTGGGCTAAGGAGAATGGATGTCAATTTAATGTGACAAAATGTAAGGTTATGCATTTTGGGGTGAAAAGATTAGCAGCAGTATACCACATGGGTGGAACTGTACTCCAAGAGATTGATGAGGACAGGGACTTAGGAGTGTTGGTGGATAGGCAGGTGAAGTTTAGGGGGCACATTGCGAAAGTAGCTAAATCAGCTCACTTGGTTGTTGAAAAATACCTTAACGAGCAGAGATGAGCAAGTTATTGTACCTCTGTACCGAGCCTTAATAAGACCTCATCTTGACTACTGTGCCCAGATTTGGTCACCTCGGTTCCTTCTTGATGGGGAGGAGGTGGAGAGGATCCAGAGGCGAGCGACTAAGATGATAGCAGGTCTATGGAATGAACCATATGAGAACAGGTTGAAGATTTGTGGGTTGCAGAAACTGGTTGATAGGCGGAAAAGGGGAGATATGATTGAGACATTCAAATTGCTAAAAGGATTCTATAAGATTAATTCAGAGGATATTTTTGAGATCAGGACTGGTGGTGTGAGAACTAGGAGACACCTATGGAAGCTGGGCAAGAGTGTAGTTAGCAGTGGTGTTAGAGCTGGGTTCTTTACTTTTAGAGTGGTAAATGAGTGGAATAAGCTGCTTGAATCTGTTGTGGGTGCTATGACAGTGAGCGAGTTCAAGGCAAGGTATGATAGATACTGTGAGAATGTCATATAGTTGTGTGGACAGGATGTTTAGGGCCTCCCTCGATGAGTCTAAGGACTCCCTGGAGTAGCCCGAAAATAATAATAATAATAATCTAACCATGTCTCATTTATTCCAACAATTTTTGGGTGAACAGACTCAATTAATACAACCATTTCATCTGCCTTGTTTCTTACACTTCTTGCATTTGTATATAAACACAACAGCTCATTCCTGGATCTACAGCTAGTTCCACTGATACCACTCATTCGATGTGATTTCTCCTTGCTTGACTGGGGCCATTTACCTTTCTGCTTATTCATTTTAGAACCTCTTCAATTCCAACTGTTTCCTCTTGATCCCAGGTCATCCCATTCCTTTCCTGTCTACACCTTTTTTCACATCCTCTTGAAGCATCCACCTTTCTCACACTGTGTACTCCTGTCCATCCTGAGCCTCCCCGTTTCCCTGTTCATCTTGCACACCCATTCTCTCATTTTCCATACTCATGCCACTTACTTTCTCATTCATAACTACCTTTGCAATCTCTCCTGTCATACTGTCCTGCTCTTCCACATCACTGCCCACTTGATCTGATTCATTCTCTGTACTCACTTCTCTACCTTCCAGCAACAATCTCTCCGAGTGACTCACACCATAACCACTCGAATGCAGTCCATCGCTCCCATACAGTTCATTTCGTCCTTCAAATGCATTCCACACATTAACAAATTGTTAATATTTATTAGCATTATTGGTATAAAATAATTATACTACGAAAAATTGCAGGATATTTTCACTATAAAAATTACAAGAATTATTTTTTAATTTTTTCTTATTGGTTTTATATATATTTATTTAAAACCAACTAGAATAATACAAAACATATTCTAGTTGGTTTTAAATAAATATATAAGAAATATATTCAATGATATTCTTTTAAAACTGCTAAGTTGGTCACAGTTGACCAACATTAAAGCTGTGAACAACTAGTTGGCCACGACTGCTTTAAGTCATTGATGCATTAAATTTCAAGTATGGAGCCCTATAGTGCATTACTAGTCAACTGTTGACTTCTCCTGGATTCTACTCTGATATATACTATTCTTTGATGTTTGTCTATTAGCTACTTTATTATCCATTTTGCTAGCTTCATATCCATCTCTCACTTTCTCCAATTTATGTAATAAAGTTATGTGGGGATATCCTGTCAAATGCTTTTGCAAAGTCCAGCAGTATGATGACGTAACTATTCCCCTTTATTCCAATGAAGTGTACACTATTATAAGAAGCAAGTAAATTACTATGGCAAGATAGCCTAGACAAAGCATTGCTCTCCACAGAGTATCATATCTCCCTCCCTCCCTTCATCCATTATTTAACACTGCATTTAACCAATTTCTCCAAAACCTAAACCACTCCTCCTGAGGTACTTTGGTTTCTAATTTGTTACTTCTATCTTGTAGAATTTTGTATATTATAAAACCATTGCAGAAGAGTTTTTTGTTTTTTTTTTAATAAAGCAGAAAGAAATAGGCATATAAGTGTAGAAGAGGGTTGTGTGAGAACATGGTGAATGGTGATCACATTTTTCACTTGGCAAGTGGGTGTGAGTGGCATGTACTGTCTGTGAGTGTGGTGAGTACAAAAACAGTAAATGAGTTTATAGTTCGATGAGCGTTATGTTGACAATGAGACCCTACAAAGATGAGTCTTTGACTCTACAAAGATTTAAAAATGATAACAACAGTTTTGTGATGGCAGCTTCAAGAAATTTATGAGCTTTTAAAGCTCATAAAGATTTCTGTTTCTGGATATAACAGCTGTTCAGAATAATATCTGTATAAAATGAAAACAAAATGAGAAGATAGCAGTTTGCTATTTAACATTGATAAAACAATATGAATTTCTGAATTTAGAACCTGCTCAAAAGTAAAGAAAAAATATTATTGTAAAATTATATATTTTGAATACACAGAAGACATACGATGAGAGATCAGTATCAGTTTTACTAAATATTTACATACTCACTTTCCCAGTGGTAAACTGTTAATTCTGAAAGTAGTATCTTCCAACCTCTCAACATCCTGGACAAAGTACCAAGCATAGCTGCAATTCAATATTTTTATTCAAATATTTTGACATAAATTAGAAAAAATAACTAAATTCAAAATAATATCAATCAATCTCTTTCTCTCTCTTTCTATATATACATATATACACTATCTGATCAAAAGTATCCGGACACCCCTCTGTAATTCATAACTGATGTCTAGATATCACTATGACCTCACTTACTGGTATAAAAGGAGGCACGGAGCTGTGTGTTGTTCAGTGATAAGAAATACAAGCAGAATGGGTAGGTCAAGGGAGCTCAGTAACTTTGAATGTGGACCAGTTATTGGTTGCCACATCAGTAAGAATTCTGTTAGAGACATTTCAACCCTCCTCAAGTTGCCCAAGTCAACAGTTGATGACATGATTATGAAGTAGAAATGTGAAGGTACAACCAAAACAAAACTGATAGACAGAGCCTGTTAAGCATTGAAGAAGGAGGTTTGTGGAAATCGCCAGACATCAAGTGAAACAATCACACGGGAGTTCTGCAGTGCTACTAACTGTCCAGCCAGCACCATGACTATGCATCGAGAGGTAAGAGGAATGGGGTTCCATGGTCGAACAGCTTCCCATAAACCAAACATTTCTCCTGTGAACACTAAGCACCACTTGTAGTGATGGTGTAAAGAGCGACACCACTGGACAGTGGACAACTGGAAATGTGTGATTTGGAGTGATGTATCACACTTTACCATGTGGCAGTCTGATGGAAGGGTCTGAGTGTAGTGAATGCCTGAAGAACGATTCCTGCAAGCATGTGTAGTGCCAACAGTGAAATTTGGAGGAGGTTGAGTTACAGTGTGGGGGGTGTTTTTCATGGAATAGACTTGGCCCTCTTGTAATACTACACGGAAATCTAAAAGGGTACAAGCATATTTTGACCCATTGCATACTGTATATGGTAGAAGATCAATTCGGTGATGACTATTGTCTGTGTCAGCATGACAATGCTACCTGCCATAAAGTAAGGTCTGTGAGGGAATGGTTTATGGACAATAACATTCCAGAAATGCCGGCCCAGAGCTCTGACCTGAATCTCATAGAACACCTTTGGGATGAATTAGAATGTCGACTTCACTCCAGACTCCAACGACCCACATCACGAACTGCTCTGACTACTGCTCTTCAGGAAGAATGGACTGCCATTCCTCCAGAGACATTTCAGCATCTGGTAGAAAGTCTCCCTGGCAGAGTTTGAGCTGTCATAGAAGCAAAGGGTGAACCCACTCCATATTAATGTCCACTACTGGAAAGTGTGTCACAAGGAAGTTCTGATTACAGTTTTGAGTAGGTGTCCAGATACTTTTGACCAGATAGTGTGTGTGTGTGTGTGTGTGTGTGTATATATATATATATATATATAAAACAAGTTTATAAAATTACTTGGTATCCTTAATATATATATATATATATATAAAAAAAACAAGTTTATAAAATTACTTGGTATCCTTAATATACACACACACAATCTGATCAAAAGTATCTGGACACCTACTCAAAATTGTAATCAGAACTTCCCTGTGACACACTTTCCAGTAGTGGACATTAATATGGAGTATTAATATATATATATATATATATATATATAAAAAACAAGTTTATAAAATTACTTGGTATCCTTAATATACAGGGTGTTCGGGATAAATTTGACAGTTTCGTAAGGAAAAAGAAAATCTTCTTTGTATCTATTAAATTTAATGAATTGACAAAAAAACATTACAGGCAGAGTTAATTACAATACTATCAACAAGATTTACTCAAAATAACCACCATTAGCATCGATCACAGCTTCAATTCTGCTTCGGAACCTCGAACAAGCTGATGCTACAGTCTCCCTGGGAAGGGCCGCAAAAACTGTTTTAATTTTATCCATTAACTGGGCTTTTGTATTACTGGAAGTGCGATTGGTGTCTTTTTCAACTGCGCCCCATACAAAATAATCCATGGGGTTAAGGTCTGGGGAGTTTGGAGGCCAAACATTTGGACTGGTGAAGTCGTAGAAATTTTCAGACAACCATTTTTGACTTTTCCCAGAGGTGTGGCAAGGGGCCGAATCCTGCTGCCATACATACGGCCTACCATTGGCTACCCTTGTTATCCAGGGCTTGACTACAGTTAGCAACTCCACGAACAAAGCCCGAATTCCAATGCCAGGGTTCTTCAACACCTGTTCCTGCAGATTTGCGAGGAATTCTGCTGTACGAACGCAATCAGATCGTCTGCTAGGGATCTTTCCTCTTGCTACATCCTCGTAGTCACCATTGCAAGTCTCTAGTTCATGCCTGATTGTTTTTACTGTATTCAGGGAGCATTGGGCAGCAGTCGTAATATCCTTATTTTGATGGCGGGCACGAATCATCATGATACAAGTTATTCTCTTCCATGATTCAGGTGGGTTCCAGCTATCCATCCTTTCTGACATCTTGTATATGAATGAAGAAGGGTCCAAACTTTTAAATGAAGAGAAGTGTGTGTTAATACATGTAACTTACGGAAAAATATAATTAATTATAAATATGTCAAATTTATCCCGAACACCCTGTATATATATATAGGATGAAGCAGAAGGAATGCTATGTCCCGATTATTATACCAGAGGCCAATTTTGATTGAAAATATTTCACATAAACATGGTCTGATGCTGAATAGTAATGAAACCTACGGCTGTTTGAATTTGAAAAAAATTGATACAATATTTTCGGTAGTAAAAAATCATAATAGACAGAAATTTAGTGAACTATCATCACCATCATAGCACTAAATGCAGATATAGATCTCATGATCTGTTCCAGTCCTTTTCAATCTAATATCTTCTTTTGAGTCTACCCATCCTCCTCCTCCCAATTGGTTTATATTTTATTAATTATTATTGTTTATTTATTATTCTATTTATTATTATGTTGTGACACCTCCAAGGTGTCCAAAGACTCATCAAGGGAGGGCACCTACTTAACAACTCTCCCGTCTCCACCACTTAATTTACCAAATGTACTGAACCACCACTACCATCATCTACACCAGCAGTTCTCAACCCTATACCTGAGGGTGCATTTGCGCTCATGGAGCTATGTGCATGCGCTGTCAATTATTAAATAAGAAAAAAATAAAATTAAAATTGGAAAATAAGTCTTCTCCTAGTAATAATATTTATTGAAATCATAATAAATGTTAACATTTATGTTATGTTACAAACATTTTGTAATTCCTCTGTCTTTGAATGCAACTGCTACCAGTGCCAATTTTGTGCATATGTTTTATGTAATTAGTCTACTGGCAACTGTGCGCTTGAGGGATGTGTCACCACTTCACTGGTGTTGGTTGCAGGCTTTGCCCATACAGTGTTCTTGTGCTTAAAAATTTTCCCCAAAATGAGTAATCCAAATAAAAAACAACAAACCTATAAATTCAACAATGATTGAGAAGAAGACTATTGTTTTATCCAGAGTAAAAAGAAATGTTTGCAATGATATTGTATCAGTGATGAAGAAACACAACCTCAAAAGTCATTTCAAGTGCGGTCACAGCTCTTTTGACATGATTAGAAAAAGAAATCTGAGCTTAGAAAAAGAAAAATTGATCAACCCAAATCAAGATTATCTAACTAGCAATAAATTTTCATTAGACAGGTAGATAAGAATAATAATGGTTCTATTGCTTCCTTTAAAATTTCTCACTTGTTGGCAAAAAGAAAAAAAGTCCTTTGTAGACAGTGAATTAATTAAGGAAGCATTTCTAACTGGTGCTGATTCGCTGTTTGAAGGATTTTCTAATAAGCAAGAAATTATTTCAGCAATACAAGATTTGCAATTATCCAATGATATATAAATGGTACATGTGTATTTATCCTACATTACTAGTTAATTTGTTACTTGTTATCATTTGATATGATAAGTATAAATTTTCATCGAAAAAATATTGGTGCACCACTCTCTTCACTTTCTTCCCAATCTCGAATGTACCCATGACCACAACCAGGTTGAGTATCCTTGATCTACACTAATGCTATCTATTTACAGAACAAAACCACTGGTATTTTTGTTCTGTAAATTGTGTGTGTTCTGAAGCCCAATTTGTCTGTATGTGGGTTGAAAAACCAAGTTCTCAGGAGAAAAAGCACTGATACCTCCATGAGATTGGCTAACTCACTTTCAATTGAAAAATTCCCATATGAAGATTCCTCTCATCATGATGAGAATTGAACTTGGAGACACTTAGGATATCGAGTGTTGGAAATTCATTTTACATGTTCTATTAAATTTTGTTTATATTTGCTTAGTTTTTATTCTATTGATTTTATTTTTAGTTCTTTTAAAATATCTTTGTTCCTTTTTTTGTCTAATAATGTAATTTTCAGTTATTTTCATGAATCATCTCATTTCACTTGTTTTTATATTTTATTTATGTTTATTCCCTGTTTTTTATTCTTAGTGAACTGTCTATTCAAGAATTTACAGTTTGTGTTAATAATGGGTGAGTAAAGAAATCGAATTTCTGGAGAGGTTGGTGGTAGAATGGAGGTATCAGACTATAGGCCATGACTTATTTTTAACAGTATTAACAACACCAAACAAACTATTTATAAAAAGATGTTTTATTAACTTGCTTATATTTTGCTGAATTTTAAATCAACATCATCAGAGCACAACACAGCATGTACTTACTGCCGTGTATACATACTGTGTTGTACTCTGATGATGCCGATTTGAAATTCAGCAAAATATAAGCAAGTTAATAAAATACCTTTTTTTTTAAAGTAGTTCATTTGGTGTTGTTAATACCGTTAAAAACAAGTGATGAATAACCATCAACACTTGAGCTTATCGGTTAGACTATAGGGCTGTTTGCATTTCTTCTGTAGTTGTTAAGATTATGAAGAAATTCGTAAGAACTCCTATATTGAATGGGCAGATTAGGGTAATATTATTTATGCAGGCCAGCATGGATTTGTTTAAGGACACTCTTGTTTTAGTAATCTGATTACCTTTTACAATAGAGTAACAAGAGAAGTAGATGAAGGTAATGTATACATTGTAATTTTTTTGGATTTTTCCAAGTTGAATCGTATGGGTTTGGATATCAGGTTACTGGATTGGATTGGTGATTGGTTCTCTGGTAGATATCAGAGTTGTATATTGGGGGGGGGGGGGGGGGGGACAGCATCAGGGAGTAGGAAGATAATGAGTGGAGTTCCACAAGGTTCAGTATACTGGCACCATTGCTGTTCAATCTTCATACCAATGATATTGTTCCAGGACTACAGGGAGATGCTCAGTTGTCTGCAGATGATGTGAATCTTGGGAGAGTTATTAGTAATAGTGCTGATGTTTTGGCTCTTCAGTAGGATTTGAATAGGCTGGAGAGGTGGGCATTAAACTGACATCCCCATGGGGATGTCAGTTTAATGCAACTAAATAGTAAGGTTTTAAATTTTGAGATCCACAGAAGGGATGCTTCATACTCGTTTGGTGGAGTTATAATGGAAGAAGAAGAGGAAGCAAGGGATCTTGCAATGACTGTGAATAGAGATTTAAAGTTCCAGGGACATATTACAAAGATTTTAAAGAAAAGAATTGCAGCAATGTTGAGGAGAATGTTGACCATGAAGGATAAAAGTGAGCTGGTCTCATTATATGAAGTTTTGATCAGACCACATGTGGATTTCTGTGCTCAGATCTGGTCACCAGGATTTGAAGGGGATGAATTAATAATGGAGTGGGTGAAAAGATGGATAACAAAAATTATGTCAGGAGTGTACAATGTTGATTATAAGGATAGACTGACGGCATGTGGACTGCAGAGTTTGGTAAATAGAAGGCAATAAGGGAAAGATATGATCGAGGCATTTAAGATGTTGAAGGGTTATTATTGTATTAACACTGATGAGATTTTTCATCGGGGTTTCATTGGGGTGGAAGGGATGGTGAAGTGTAATACATAGCCTCTCCCACTCAAACGTCAACCTCACCTTCCCGTGGTCCATCCTGTTCTAAAAGTACAAACGAGGCACTGGCGATCGAGTATGGGCGGTATAACCTTAACACCCTAACAGAGTAAATGCTGTTAGATCTGCCTGTCCAGAGGCGTTAGGTAGCAGCCCTACCACTGGACTTACCCAGCAACAGGTTAGTAACCTGCCCTGGGGAAATTCAAAATACTTTCAAGTTTCATGCAAAGAAAAGCAGGACGGACTGTCAGGGAAAAGATCACAACCCAGGAAACGGTAAACGAAATTGGAAAAAGGAACACATAATGAAGATTGTAACATGGAATGTGAGAAGCATTGCACACAAAGAAGAACAACTTGATAAACAACTAAACCAAGCTAACATAAAGATATGTATAGTAACAGAAACAAAGAAAAAACAAAAAGGTACAAAAGAAACAAACAACTATACACAAATCTACAGTGGGGTAAAAAAAGAAGAAAGAGCAAAAGCAGGTATAATGATTATGGTACATACA
This sequence comes from Typopeltis vanoorti, assembly GCF_054136105.1. Lineage (NCBI taxonomy): Eukaryota > Metazoa > Arthropoda > Arachnida > Uropygi > Thelyphonidae > Typopeltis > Typopeltis vanoorti. Next base: position 158,136,218 of record NC_143552.1, read on the forward strand.
TCCCTAAAGAACAATATTGTATATTACAATTATTTGAATGAAAGACTAATAGAAATTAGACTCAAGATATTAAGAGGCCACATAACAATAATTGGTGCATATGCACCAGAAGAGGGAAAAGAAGAAGACAGTAATATATTTTATAAAGAATTACAGAATGCTATAGATAAAACAAACAAAACTGACTATTTACTGCTAGCAGGAGACTTAAATGTCAGAATAGGAAACAAAAAATACAAAACAAACATAGGTAAATTTGGCGAAGATACATGTAATCAAAATGGTCGCAGATTGCGCGATTTTGTCATTTATAATAATATGCGAATAATGAATTCAATGTTTAAACACAAGGAAATACATAAATATACTTGGTCAGCCAGAGGATACAAATCAGTAATTGACTACGTTATCACAAATTTTAAAATAGCAGAGTTAATTTTAGACATAAGAACATATCGAGGCTTTGAATTAAACTCTGATCATTATATGGTATCAGCAAAAATTCGTTTTAAACCAAAGTGGCTAAAAACACACAGAATTGAAAATTCTTACCAACCAAGCTACAAAATTTCTTCATTAGAGGATCCTCAAGTTAGACTACAATATTAAAAATGCACAAACTTAAAAACAGAAACCACACATGAATCAAGTTACACAGAAGATGAATGGGAAAATTTGAAACAAATTCTCACAAAAGGCAGCAACAGAAACCTTAGGGATAAAGCACAAATGGATTAGAAAAAGAGGACTATGAGACTGGAACAAAGAAATAGAAAATATAATAAAAACCAAAAAGGACAGTTACCAGAAATGGCTAAATTCCAAAACAATAGAAGCAGAAATAGAGTAAAAAAGAAATAGTGCAATTGCAAAATGAGAAGTAAGGAAAAAACATAGAGAAAGGTGGAACAATTTCGTAACAGAATTAGAAAAGGATTTATTTAAGCCACAATCCAAAACCTATAAAGTAATAAAATACATGAATAAAGAAATAAAAGAAAAGATAAAAATACAAACAATAGATTTAGAAAAATGGGTGACCTATTTCCAAAATCTCTGGACAGATGAGAACAATGAATTAAAATTTTATAAGACAAAGAATGACCTAATAGAAAATATCACAATGTTAGAACTGAAAAATATAAAGAAGACGAAAAATAGGAAAATGCCAGGAGAAGACAATATAAATATAGAACTATACAAAAATGCAGGTGAAAAATTTAATGAAAGACTTTTGAAATTTTTTAATATGGTTTGGATGTCCGGAAAAACCCCTAACTCTTGGAAAAAAGCACTGGTCATCCCAATCTATAAAAAAGGAAATAAAGACAATTGCAATAATTATAGGGGAATTAGCCTGCTGAATACAGGATATAAAATATATGCAGGAATATTAAAAGAGAAACTAAGCAGCATTGCAGAAAACAAATTACTAGAAAAACAAAACGGTTTCCGAAAAGGCCGATCCTGCATAGATCCAATTTTTACTCTAAAATTATTAATAGAAAAGAGAAGAGAATTTCAAAAAGAAACACACGTGGTGTTTATTGATTATGAAAAAGCGTTTGACAAAATTAGTAGACAAAAATTGTTTAAAATATTAACCAATTTAAACATACCAAACCAACTTTTACAATCTATTCAAGAAATATATACAGGAAATAAAATAGCAGTTAAATTAGCACACACCTTAGAATGGAAAGATATATCAAGAGGAGTACGACAAGGATGTACCCTCTCACCTCTGCTTTTCAATATATATATAAATGAAATATTAATAATCTGGAAACAGCATAACCCATTTGGTATACAAATGACCCTGCAAATGAAGATAGATACACTACTATTTGCAGATGATCAAATAGTATTAGCTACATCAGAAGATGACTTACAAAGATCATTAAAATCATTAAATGATATCTCAAAGCAATATAATATGACAATATCCAAAGAAAAAACAAAAATAATGGCATTCAAAGGAGAAAACCCAATAAGAAGTAAAATAGTGATAGATAATAAAATACTAGAACAGGTAAACACTTTCAGATACTTGGGATGTGATCTACCATACGAAGAAGAAAAAGACAGACACTAAAATATCAAACTTTGTCAAAGAAAATGGCATAATAAATAATATATTTAAGCCGTCCCTGGTACAAAAACACACTAGAATCAGACTATATAATGTCTTGTCAAAACCAACTCTACTATACGGAAGCGAAACATGGACCATGAAAAGGAAAGATGAAAAACGAATTCAAAGAGCAGAAATGAAGTTCCTCAGAAAAACAACGGATATACCAAGTGGGACCACAAAACAAATGAAGAAATCTTACAATCCCTGAAAATAAAACCAATTAATTACTACATAAGACAGTATAAACAAAAATGGCTAGAACATTTAAATCGAATGGACAACACAGCAGACTACCAAAAATATTATACAGATACAAAATAAGTGGAAAAAGAAGAATCGGAAGACCAAGAAAGAGATGGCATGAGACCGGAACAGGCCACATGGCCTAAATTCCATGTTAGGAAGAAGAAGAAGAGATTTTTCATATGATAGAATGAGGAAAGGAACAAGGACAAGAGCCATCCCTGGAAGTTGCAAAAGGAAGTGGTGAGTAAAAGGATAAAAAGTAAGTTTTTTTTGCATGGAGAGTGGTTGGAGCATGAAATGTTCACCACCCACTTAGGAATGAATTGCCTGAGTGGGTGGTGAACATGCAGACTATAGATGACTTTAAGGAGTGGTACGATAGACTTTGTGTCTACTAGTGTTGATCTCCCACAATGAGTCTTGTGACTCCATTGAGGTCAGGAGAAAAAAAATAATAATAATAATAATAAATTGACCAGATCTGGGATTCAGCATGTGACTATGATATATTGGGTGACCATTGTAGTACACTCAGGCTGACATCTGACTAGTGGGATATTTGTCTCCTGACTGGTAAGCCAGCAAAATTTTTTTAGAGCTCTGTGTATATATATTTGACTAATGTTTATAAGGCAGAACACTGGAATAAATTAATAACATTTATTTTAATTGGTGACATGACATTTCATTCTAAGTGCACAGGATTTCTTCAGGTGTAAATATACAAACTAGTAGACAAAACCGTAAAGACTAACAAAGATGACAGCTGTTATGCAGTTATAGAAGAGAGCAATGTTATTTTTAAAATATTTCTAATTGTTCAGAATGTTCTGCATGTTTACACATTCACATGAACGTGTCTGACTAATGAAGGCTAGGATGTACTCAGACAAGTTGATACTTTGGTTAATATTCGGCCTAGTTGGCCGGGTGGTTAGTGCATCTGCTCTCCATCCAAGAGGCTGTGGGTTCAAATTCAAACATGGGCATGGATGTTTGTGATTGTCTGTGAAAATACTAGTGGTGGTGGGCAGTAGATGGCATTGGTGCAGTTGCGGTTTGTTGTAGTTGGTGGAGTGAGTGGCGGAGACAGAATAGTAGAGTAGCTGCCCTTCTTCAATGAGTCTTTGGACTCCCTGGAGGTATCACATAATAATAATGATAATAATAATAATATTTAGATGTTTAGGATTTAATGCTATTTCCAAAGACTCCCAGATTTTTCTCAGTGCTGTATCATAGCAATGGTATAATAGTTCTGATTTATCCCATAAAACTTGTGGGTCCTAGAAGAGAGCTCATGTGATGATAAAGCTGAGGCTTCACTTCTATGGTATTCAATATCTTGAACGTGTTCTTCGATGCATTGTCTAATTGATTTTTCTGTCTGTACATAGTATGATGACTGGTAATTGCACCATAACCAATAAACATCCTGATATTGACGTAGGCTATGTCGAGGTTTTGCAGATAGGAGAAGTGATCTCATCTTGATAAAGGGGATAAATACTACATCAATTTTATATTCCTGAAGTATTTTTGCTAGTTTTATGGAACTAGAACTAATATATGGCAGCATGATGAATTCTCTGTTTTCTTCATTAGAAATTTCTTTGGTCTCATGTTGGTTGATAACGAAGGGAGGTATGAAAGTTGCTATAATGGACAGAAAGAAAATATATATATCAGGGGTATATATTCATGGTGTGCGTTGCACACTCATGGAATAGCAATATCACTGATATTATATTTTTGCATTTATGGCTGTTAAAGACTCCTCTAATTGTTTCCCGGCTTCATAAATTCCTAAAATTAAACACAATATACTAATGCTTCATGAAAAGAACACTTTTCTACATGTAAACATTGCATCACATTGACGTTAAAGCCTGGGTGTGCTGTCACAAATACAGATACCTTTGAGCCATTTTGAACAGACATACAGATGGCACAGTGGTCAAATTCTTAGCATTCCAGTGATTTTAAACCACCCAGAAGACGAGGCAGGGTGTGTGCTGAGTCAATAGCACCCAGAAATCAGTGGCTGTGATTGGTTAATGTGTCAACCAATTCAATCGAACATTGTCATCTGTCATGAGTTGCTGTTTTTGTTTTCTAAGTTTTATCTGTTTTTTGTGTGTGAGGTGTGAACTGACATGTTGAGGACACCGATACAGATAAGTTTAATATATATTTATTAGTATAGATAAGTTTAATATATACTTTTTTGCCCATATTTATGAAAAATAGTGTTGGCAATCAACTGAATGTCCTGTTTTCTACCACAGCTTTTATTATTATTATTATTATTACCCAAGACCCCCATGGAGTCAAAGACTCATCTAGGAGGTCCTATTATCAAACACACAGCTCATCATACCATGCTTTATTATTATTATTATTATTTTATTATTATTCAGGCCTCCATGGAGTCAAAAGACTCATCATGGGAGGTCCTTTTAAGAAACACAAAGTCTATCAAGAGTCATCGACGGGAGGTCCCCCCTAAGAACACAAAGTCTATCATACCACTCCTTAAACTCATTGACCGTTCTCGCTCTCACCACTCCATCAGGCAATGCATTCCATGGTTCAATCACCCTCCATGCAAAGAAACCACTCCTCACCCTCTTACTCACAGTTTCCTTTCGTAACTTCGAGGAATGGCCTCTTGTCATCACTCCTTCCCGCTGTTTAACCAAGCAAAAGAACTCCCCAATGTCAACCCTGTAACCACCTTTCAACAGTTTAAAAGTCTCAATCATATCACCTCTCCTTCTATCCACCAAACTCTGCAGTCCACATTCCCTCAGCCAATTCCTCTGTAGACACCACACTCTCAGGCAAGGCATTCACAACTCTGTATGAAAAAACCTGCTTCTCACTCCCCTACTCACATCCTCCTTATACAGTTTCCAGGGATGACCTCTGGTTCTCACCTGATCTCCCACTATTTTCTGTAGAACCTCTCCAGCACTGATCCTATAACAACCCCTTAATAACTTGTAGGTCTCTATCATATCTCCCCTCCTCCTCCTGTCCACCAGACTCTGCAAGTTGCATCTTTTCAATCTTTTCTCATACTTGTGTTGAGGAAAAATTAGTCAGTTGCCTCTGGATCCTCTCCAACATCTCTTCATCCTTCTGAAAACCAGGTGACCAAATCTGGATGCAAAAGTCCATGTGTGGCCTAATCAAAGCCTTATACAATGGAACAAGAATCTCCCTTTTGTGGACTGTATTATTATAGTCGAAGGAGGTTGGAACTTGTGAATAAGTAAGTAAAATGAGTTATTTCAGCCTCTTTATGGTTCAATCCCAAAAAATAATAATTTCCCAAGTGACTATATTTTCCCTATTTCTGTGCATATTATACAGCTGTATTTAAAAATCATATCAAAAGTCAAATTATCCATATCTCACTAGTATTTGCCAATCATAATCTAATCTAACTACAAAGCATAAACCCTTTGTGTTTCTCACATAAATGGAGCGTGTAAAGCAGAGCTATTGTTCATTGGACCTTTATGCTTTCCATATGTAAAATTATAATTAATTGATAAATTAAAGTATTGAAAGTTATCCTGATATATATATATATCAGGGATGAATATTCAGGATGTGCTAGGTGTGTGGTGCTCATCCACCAAATAGCAATATCACCGATATTATATTTTTGCATTTATTCCCATTAAGGACTCCCTAATTGTTTCCAGATTTCGTGTGATTCCTAAATATAAACACACTATACTAATCCTGCATGAAGAGGACACTTTTCAATGTGTAAACATTGCATCACATTCACATTAATAGCCCAGATGTGCTTTCAAAATATAGACACCTTTCAGCTCTTAAAAGATGTACAGATGATGCAGTGGGTCAAATTCTTAGTGTTCTAGTCATTTTAAATGGCTCAGAAGGTGAGGCAGGGTGGTGAGCTCTGAGACAATAGCACCTAGAGGCTGTGATTGGTTATTGTGTCAGGATCAATAACCAATCTAATTGAACGTTGTCATTTGTCATGAGTTGCTGTTTTCGTTTTCTGAGTTTCATCTGTTTTGCGTGCATGAAGTGTGAACTGATGTGGTAGGCAAGTGTTTTTATATATAAGATAGACAAGTTTTTAATATATAATTTTCAATAAATTTATAATATTTTTGCCCATATTTACAATGGGAAACAGTATTGTAATCGAAGGAGATAAGCCTCGTCCTCCTCTTCCAAATTTTACACCTTTGAGTAATTCAAATATACCAACCAAATATAACATTCTACCTCATTACTGTTTTCTAATATACAGCATCTTAAAACAAACACATTGTCCCCCACTCTGCGCAGATTTGGTTGCAATTAATTGATAAATTAAAGTATTCCAAGTTATCCTACAGTTAATTGCATTTGAGCAATTAAGATGAGCACTGATGTGTTATGCATTCTTAAAACTTTCATACATCGATAAAAATGCAATCATATGGTCAAACTGAAGTGAATTTTGTAGCGCAGGTTGCATAAGCCACAACACCCAACCACACCCAACGCCACTGATGTGTGTGTGTGTGTGTGTGTGTGTACAATATATACATGTATGTGTGTGTGTATATATACACACACATATATAACCTAACCTGTATATATATATACACACACACACACACAGGTTAGGGGTGCCGACCCTTCATATTGTTCAGAAATCCACGAATAACATTTGACTCCCCAAAAACTTAACTACTAATAGATTACCGTTGACTGGAAACCTTACCAATGACATAAGTAGTCTATTAACACATATTTTTAAGGGTATGTATGTATTATATACTACATTCTTACAATAAAGTAAGATAGAGTAAATATTATTTAAGAATATCTGCTGTAAGTTAACACTGTTTACAAGATGAATCATATGCCTGTCACTACCTTCATCAGTATTGTCTTAATAGATGCAAAACACTGTAGATGTTATACGTATTACTAACAATAGACATAAAAAATGAAAAGATAATGTGAAAAAAAAATTATTCATAATTATTTAAAGGTATAATGTTTCAAGCATTGATAACAAAGAAGCAGCAATATGATTGCTTTATGGGAGCCTAGTGCAATTGATATGATTGCTTTGCAGTAGCCTAGCCTATACACCAGGGGTGTCAAACTGGTGGCCCGCAGGCCACGTGCGGCCCCATAACTCGCCCTCGCATATGACTCACACCCCTGTACCCTGATTTTACTTTATGAAAAAAGAAATTAAAAAGTTTTGCATGTACTGTACATCGCACACGAAAATAAAGTTTAACCACTTTCATGTTAGAACAATAACTAGCTCCCCGCAGTAAACAACATGCCTTCCCCAACTGCAATTAGAGACAACTGGTATAAAAACGGCACTAACTAATGAATCACATGTCCCCTCCCACATTAACCATGCTGTTTAGACTTAAGCAAAACCATATGTTTCACCAGCAAACACAGTATCTAATTAAAATCTATTGTTTTCAGTTAGAGTGCCCCACTAACTTAAACACAAAGCTGCAATAAAATCCGTAAACATGTTAAAATTAAGACATATAGAGTGAATGTTGTTAAGAGAGTTTCAGATATTATGGAATTTGGTTGAAGAGAATTAGCGTTTCAAGTCAAAAATGTCGGCTTGACTTTGTGTTTTGGTAATGCGATCTTTTGTCAATACCACACCAATCATATCCACATCTTCACAGCAGTTCTATCTCTATTGGCCTGCCTATTTCATGTTCTGCTTTCACTTCTCAGACATTCGTGAAGGGTGGTCATTACGTATCTATAATCTTGTAAATTACTTGTAATTTTTACTTGGAATAATGGGAAAGACGATGACGCTATTTGGATAGATGACTTTGACAATGCATACAAGGAAACCGCTCTGGAGGCTTGAAGTAGCTATAACGAAGAGGAGATTCTTGGTAAGTCATCCCCATTTTCAGTTTTTTTTCTGAATAGTGTCTAAAAATCCCCGCATATATCTCACACACTATTATTTTTTTGCTTTAATTTTGGGGAAAAAAAAGTGCAAGTTATATTCAAGTAAATATGGTATCAATTTATTTGTTTTCATACGACATTTATAGTTATAATATGGATACAACGACCTGCTAATAACTGCAGTAATAAAAATTTATATCGCAATTTCAATGTTAGATCCAATCCTAATCAATTGTAAACTATATAGTTACAATATGGATGCAACAATCTGCTATAATATAATTGCAATAATAAAAATTTATGTCGCAATTTCAATGTTAGATCTGATCCTAATCAGTCGTAAACAAAATTTATGCTTGATTTTGATTTTGACATTAATCCGATGAGCCAAAACTAACTGTTCAACTTCTCATTTATTACAGAAAGAACTTTCGACTATCAAACATCACATGAAACTAAATGGTTTCTCCGAAAAGAGTACACAACATCTTTTCGATTCTTACAATCCAACACAGAACAGCAAAGATTCAATACGTCGAGTTCCAATTCCTTACATTTCCGGGATTTCAGAACCAATTTCAAGAATTCTGAAGAAATATGATTTAACAGCCACTTATACACTTATTAACAAATTATCCACCCATTTTCCTTCATCTAAAGATAAACGCTCAACCTTGTCTCTGCCTGGTGTGTATCAAGTTCCTTGTAATTGTAATCTTTCCTACTTTGGACAAACTGGATGTTCTATAGAAAAAAGAATTCAAGAGCATCAGTCATCAATTCAACACAACAAACCTGAGAAATCTGGATTAGCTCAGCATGGATTAGAAACAAGCCACAACATCCTTTGGTCCAAGACCCTCCTCCTACACAGATGTCACTACAAATTTGAACGTTTATTTAAAGAAAGTGTGGAGGCCTTACTTCAATGTCCTAACTTGAATCGTAATGACTGTATATCTATATCAAAAATTTGGGAAAGTTTAATCAGGATAACACATTATTTTTTTTATTTATTTATTTTTATTTATTTTTATTTTTTTTTTTTGTAAATTTCCTATATTAGTCTAATGTTATTTAAGATTATTATATGAATTTCTGAATTAATATCTTTAATTATGACTTTAAAAAAATGTTCACTCTTCTAATACTTGGCGATATGACATCACACGGCTTGTTCTATGTGTGAATGATCAATTGTTCACATTCCACTTTGTTTTTTAAAACTATTCCTATGTAGCCACTGAAAATGGTCTGTAATATTCAGACCGAAATATTTGGCAAATTAAATATTATTCTTGTGCAAATGTGTATATATATATTTATATTTATGCTTTCATTGTAATTTAAAGCACGATGCTGGTAGCGTACTGAAAAAGTTGAATTCTATTGGCTACTAGCTGTTCACGTGACGCGCAGCCTATGCACTCATGGGAATTCAGCTATGAGTTTATAATTGCCTGCTACAGTCAATCAGTGATCTTTGAAGTCAGTGCGCAGAACACGATTCAACGACAATCTAGCAGTGAGAGAACCTCTTTTATTATTTTTTTTTTTTTTAATTATTTGCAATAGTATCGTGCACTGGTCTACAGTTTTGTGCAGTTTTATTCAAACAATTTTATAAAAATTGTTAATAATATTAATACTATATTTATTCACCGAGGCAATGTCGCTTTCAATGCCAACAAGAAAAATTGCTGATGAGAGGAGAAAATTTCAAGAAAAATGGAATTAAATTATTACTGCACTGAAACAAAGGACAAAATTGTGTGCATTATTTGTAACAAAACAATTAGTGTCGCCAAAGAATATAATATAAAAAGACACTACGATAAAATTCACAAAGAACAATATTCATACTTTGAGGGTACGAGTTATATTTGAGGGTAAACTGAGAGAAGAAAAATTAAGAAGTATGAAGATTTCACTTCAAAGTCAACAACAAGTATTTTCAAAAATTATGAAAGATAATGAATCAGCAGTGAGCCAGTTATGAAATCAGCTATTAATTGGCTAAAAAACATTCCAAACCTTTTAGTGACGGTTCCTTGGTTAAGGAATGTATGATAAAAGCAGCCGAAAACGTATGTCCCAAAAATGTGCAAGTATTTTGCGATTCTTTGTCCAATGCAAGTCTTTGTCCAAAAATACTGTGATCGAAAGAATAACCAAAATGGTAGATAACGTGCATGACCAGTTGCAAGAAATATCTGCAAATGTACAGTGCTTTTCAATTGCACTTGACGAAAGTTTCGATATTTACGACGTGGCTCAAGTTGCTTTGCGACGACAATATGAATATTACTGTAGAGTTCTTGGAAATGATTCCCATTCGTGGAACCACTACAGGGAAAGACATTTTTGACGCAGTATGGGGCATTTTTGAAAAATATCAACTTTCTCTGAACAGGCTCGTAGCAGTGACAACCGATGGTGCTCCAGCAATGACAGGCAAAAATAAAGGTTTTATATCAAGACTTGCAGCAAAGTTAAAGGAAATGTATCCAGACATTCCAAAACTGCAATCTTTCCACTGCATTATTAATCAGCAGGTCCTGTGCTCCAAAATGTTGGAAATGAGCAGCGTACTTAAGCCTGTGAAAAATACCGTGAACTTCATCCGATCCAGAGGCCTCAATCACTGCCAGTTTGCACAATTTCTAAGAGACTTGCAGAGTGAATTTGAAGGGTACCTTATTACACAGAGATTCGTTGGTTATCTTGTCATAAGGTTCTAAAAAGCTTTTTTTTTTACTTTTAGATGAGATCAAATTGTTTCTAGAAATGAAAAATCATGATGTTGCATTTCTTAATGATCAGACACGGGGACAAGATCTAGCATTTAAGTTAAGGGGATAAAAAATCCCTTATTGTTTTTCAGCCAGTAAGCGAAACTAAGATCGAAAACTACGATCTGTAACGTTTCATGCCGACGAACTGTCAGCGTATCCAAGCGTAAGTGACCACTTGGTAGTGCCACACCACAGCAACTCGTTGCAAAGGTGGAGCAAGCTCCCTCACTGTTCTTGATATTTTCTCATAATGTAAAACACACAGCTCTTAAGAGATGTAGTACTGTTTCACATTATGAGGAGAGGTCACTACCCAGACCGGTTTCAACCTTTTTTGAGGTCTCATCAGTGATAGCTAGACCTAGAATATCAGAGTTTAAGTGAAGAAAACTTACATACTTTTGCTATACGATTGACCAAAAGGTGTGTCACTATATTATATTATAACATAGTATAACTAAGATGAAAAGCCAAAACGGCTATTTTTTGCTGGCGAGGTTGATATAAGTTAAGGGGATAAAAAATCCCTTATTGTTTTTCAGCCAGTAAGCGAAACTAAGATCGAAAACTACGATCGAAGTACTACATCTCTTAAGAGCTGTGTGTTTTACATTATGAGAAAATATCAAGAACAGTGAGGGAGCTTGCTCCACCTTTGCAACGAGTTGCGGTGGTGTGGCACTACCAAGTGGTCACTTACGCTTGGATACGCTGACAGTTCGTCGGCATGAAACGTTACAGATCGTAGTTTTCGATCTTAGTTTCGCTTACTGGCTGAAAAACAATAAGGGATTTTTTATCCCCTTAACTTATATCAACCTCGCCAGAAAAAAATAGCCGTTTTGGCTTTTCATCTTAGTTAAGATCTAGCATTCTTAGTTGATATTACAGGACATTTGAATGATTTAAATGTCAAACTTCAGGGGAAAGATCAGTTACTAACACACATGTATGATGCACTGGCAAATTTTAGATGCAAGTTAGTTTTGTTTCAAAATCATTTAAAAGGGAATGTTCGAAATTACTTTCCTATGTGTGAACAGTTGAACAATAAGAATCAATGTTTTATCTTTTCTCAATATTGTTCCAAACTAGAAAAGTTAAAAGAAAATTTGAGAGGAAATTTAAAGATTTCAAGGAACAAGAAGTTTTTTCGCTTTTTATGGATCCTTTTTCCTTTAATTTCGAAAAAGCTCCTATTTGTATTCAAATGGAACTTATTGATTTCCAAAATGATTCCATTCTAAAAGCGAAATACCAAGAAGTTGGTGTACCAAAAATATACAGTTATTTAGGTCAAAAATATCCGGAAATAAAAAAGTCTGCAGCAAATATTCTATGTTATTATTATTATCATTTCGAGCGATTCCAGGGAGTCCTTAGACTCATCGAGGGAGGCCCTAAACATCATGTCCACACAACTATACGACATTCTCACAGTATCTATCATACCTTGCCTTGAACTCACTCACCGTCATAGCACCCACAACAGACTCTGGCAGCTTATTCCACTCATTTACCACTCTAAAAGTAAAGAACCCAGCTCTAACACCACTGCTAACCACACTCATGCCCAGCTTCCATAGGTGTCCCCTAGTTCTCACCACCACCAGTACTGATCTCAAAAATATCCTCTAAATTAATCCTATGGAATCCCTTTAGCAATTTGAATGTCTCAATCATATCTTCCCTTTTCCGCCTATCAACTAGTTTCTGTAACCCACAAATCTTCAACCTGTTCTCATATGGTTCATTCCATAGACCTGCTATCATCTTGGTCACTCGCCTCTGGATCCTCTCCACCTCCTTCCCATCAAGAAGGAACCGAGGTGACCAAATCTGGGCACAGTAGTCGAGATGAGGTCTTATCAACGCTCGGTACAGAGGTACAATAACTTGCTTGTCTCTGCTCGTCAAGGTATTTTTCAACAACCAAGTGAGTTGATGAGCTGATTTAGCTACTTTTGAAATGTGCCCCCTAAACTTCATCGCCCTATCGACCAACACTCCCAAGTCCCTGGCCTCATCAATCTCCTGGAGTACAGTTCCACAATGTGGTATACTGCTGCTAATCTTTTCACCCCAAAATGCATAACCTCACATTTTGTCACATTAAATTGACATCCATTCTCCTTAGCCCAGAACTCCAACCTATCCAAGTCATCCTGCAAGATTTTGACATCTTCTGCATTCACTATCGCCCTACCCAACTTTGCATTATCAACGAACAAATGAACTGTTCCTCTCAGTTCCTTCCCTATATCGTTAATGAACAGATTAAACAGCAGTGGTCCAAGAACAGAACCATGCGGCACACCACAGGTCACAGGCCGTCTTTTGGACTCTACTCCTGAATAAACTACTCTTTGATATCTCTCCATCAACCACCCACCTATCCATCTCACCAACCCTATATCCATTCCCATATGTTGTAGTTTACAGATTAGAATTCCATGTGGTATCCTGTCAAACGCCTTTGCCAGGTCCAGCAGAATCACCGTAAACCCATTACCCTTATCCAGTTCAGCCGTCACCTTGTTATAAAACTTGAGCAAGTTACTGAGGCATGATCTCCCCTTCACAAAGTCATGCTGTCCCCTGTCAGCATATCAGGAGACCTTGACAACGACTCCTGATATGCTGATCGGTCGGTAATTTGCAACCATAGTCTTGGATCCTCCTTTATGCAGTGAATCTTTTTTTTCCTCTTTCCACACTTTCGGGACTAAACCAGACCTGAGACTCAGATTAAACAACATGGTCAAGGGCACTGATAATTCCTTAGCCGCTTCACACAAGTCCCGTGCTGGTATACCATCCAATCCCACAGATGTATTCACATTAAGGTTCTTTAATAGACTATTCACCTCCACTTCATTCATCACAATTCCCGTATAAACTAATGGTTCCTTCATTTTTTCAATGTCACCACCTGGATGATATACTTTTGCAAAGTGCGCGCTCAGTAACTCAACTATATCGACTGATTCAGTGACCTCCTTACCATCATCATTCCTTAAAATCATTTTGCAGTGTACAGTTTTTTCCTTGCTTGCAGCATATTGAAAGAACTGTTTGGGATTCTCTTTTGCTTGCATAGCTAGTTTCCTTTCATAATCGGCTTTTGCTGTTTTTACCACACTCGTTACCCTTCTGGCCTGCACTTTATACCATTCATGTGCCTGCAGGTCACCCCTTTCTTTAAATTCCCTCCACAGTTGTTTCTTTTTTTGCAGCTCAAGCTTAATGGTGTTATTCATCCATTTAACCCCTACTTGTTTTACTATTCAGACCCTAGGTATACAATCAGCCATAACCTCCTGTAAATGCTCCTGGACCACTTCCCATGCTCTATCGACATCACACCTTGCAGTTGTACATGCCATGGCACTGATGCAAGCAATCTCCTAAGCTTGTCATACTTGCCAGCACAGTAATTCCACATATACCATCTTAATCAAAAATTCCGCACCTTTAGCCACATTGCAGACCTTATGATCACTCTCACCAATAGGTGGCAATATGGTCATATTCATTACAGTCAAATTCTGAGATGCTATTACCAGGTCAAGCACTCTCACACCCCTAGTATTTTCAATTACATGCTGTCTCAGATAGTTATCACTTAATTGAATAAAACCCATTTCCTTCCTGACATGTGTCCTCTCCTCCTTCCAATCAATGTTATCATAGTTGAAATCCCCCATAATAATTATCCTCCTTCCACTCATTTCATCAATTTGTTTATGCATACTATCTCCACCATCTATTCCATCACCTGGTCTATAGCAACACCCAACTGTATATTTTATTCTGCCAGTCTCAATCTCACACCAAATAGCCTCAAATGAGCTCCTTTCACTATCCTGCAATACAACTTCAATTCTCCTTGGCTGCAGTTCATCAGCTATCATCAATAACACCCCTCCCCCCATTTTATTCGCTCTGTCCCTTCTAAACACACTATAACCTACACATTCTATCTCACTAACTATATCATCTTCCGTCAGCCATGTTTCACTAATGCCAATAACCTGTGGCCAGGAAGAGCCAATCAAGGCCAAAAATTCTTCCTTCTTGTTCCTAATACTCCTGGCATTAGTATACATGAAATGCAGTGATCCCTTTGTCCCACTCCTATCTTGATGCGTTATTCTAAATGTCCCATTCCCATTTTTTGTCCTTAGTGCTGGCTCGGGTACATTATATACATTCTTACACTCAACTGTCTCACTGATGTCTGCATATCCACTTCCAACCCCCCTCCTCGGTAGTTCTAGTTTCCCTGGTTCTGCACATCCATTTTCACTTCATTCAGCAACACTTTTTCCAGTCTCCGCACACCAAATGCAGGCCATCCATCTTGTATAAATCCTTTCGACCATCAAACTCATTCCACATGTCCACGAATTCCATACCACACCGTCTGCATAACCTGCGCATAATGTCATTTGCGATTATGGCCCTCCTAAACTCCTCTCTGTCGTACCGCGGCAACAGACTCACCATTCTAACGCTGTCACTCTTTTCTTTCGCTACCTTTAACAATACTTTCAAGTCCTCTCTCATAAAAAATTTATCTCCTTTCAATTCATTCGTACCTGCCACAACTATCAATTCTTTCACCCTCTGTTTTTACACTCTAATACTCTCACTTACATCCTTGAATTTCGCACCCTGTAAGTACGATTTAGATTTGGAAGCACCTATTTATGTGAACAATTATTCTCGTGTATGAAAGGTAACAAAACAGCCCATAGATCAAAATTAACCGACGTCAACCTTTCTGTCATAATGAAGGTCGTATGCTCAAAATATCTGAGTCCAAATTTTGACAGGCTGATTAATAATAAACATTGTCAAGTGTCAGGAAAAAAATAAAATACTGAAATTAAATTATTATAATTATATTATGCAAGTATATATATATATATATATATATATATATTTTTTTTTTTAACTCGAAAATATTATAATTTCGCCAAAATATTTTCATTAACATTTAAAAATTCCTTTAAAAATTCAAAATATAGGTTTACAAAAACAAAAAATAGAGTTGGAAGAGTTTGAATATACAAGCCATCTTCTGTTTTGCAATTGTCCTAACATAGTGAGCTGTAGAAAAGCACATCTTCTTGTTATCTTTTGGAAAATCATTTTCAGTCAGAGGAGACGGTGGACCACGTTGTACAATTTGTGTTCGTGTTGTGTTGTTCAAAATTTTGGGCCATGTTGCTGGATCATCAATAGTAAATAGTTCACCTTCCTCTGGTGTCTCAGTTTAAGGATCTTCAATACCATTGTTTGACCAAACGCGTCATGTTCTCTGCTTCCTTTGAGTATTTCAGAAATCTATTAATTAATGTTGAAGCCAAAGAACTGTTTGTAGTTATTTCAGAACTCCCGTTATCAACTGATATATCTGAACAAATATAAGAGTTCAACTTCATAAATTTAAACAGTGAATTTCTTTGACGTTCCTCAGCTGCTTCTTTTTCTTGTTTTCGCTTTCGTTTTTCATGCCCACTTGGGTATTTTCTTCTATAATAACCTCTCTCAAGACTAGTCATACTGTAGAATTAAATACGATAGATTTAATAATAAAATACGTTAATAAAATAAAACAAAATTACTTACCTGATAAATAAAATATATCTAAAATAGATAATATTAGAAAATAAATAAATAAATCTAATATAGATTGAAAACTGCTATTGAAGAAAAATTCTGATGTCGGATAACATAAAACCAGTTTACAAAATATATTTTTGAAGATGTTTTGCAAGTAATGACACACAAAAAAATTGCCATGACAGTATGTGTATATACTTAGTTGTTCATAAAATCATAAACTAAAATCAAAAAAGCTCCTTAAAATTATTAAAAACGCGTGTTTTAAAATGCATTTTTTCCTATTTAACACTACGTTGTATGATATTGTTATATATCTTACAGTAGTTTCAAATACTACCGCTCTAGCGCTACGATCTTAAAATTTATTCCATATACCAATTACTGTTTATCCTAATGTTATTTCATCGAACAACAGAGCCAGACTGGCGGTCTGGCTCCGACCATGAAATACTGGGCGAGCGGTGACACGGTGCAATGCCAACGAAAGAACGATGCGCCATTATTCGTTTAATTTGAATGTATTTTCATGAAATATTGGTGTTTATTTTATCAAGAAAATACATAAAACTGTACGGTGGCGCGGGGCCCTGTGCCACTGCACAGTTCGCACACCCATGAATACGGCTCTGAGTAGACTGGAAGTGTCTAATTATAGGCAGTTTGTGTGTCATCAGTAGCTGTTAAGATCTTGGAGAAATTAGTGAGGGACCATATACAGCATTGGGCAGATGAGGGTAATGTTATCTGTAAGAGTCAACATGGATTTGTTAAGTGGCGTTCTTGTTTTAGTAATATGCTAGCCTTTTATAATAAAGTTACAAGAGTAGTAGATGAGGGAAAGGCATATACTACCATTTTCTTGGATTTAGCAAAGCCATTTGACAGAGTGCCACATGATAAGCTGATATTTAAGTTGCAGCACATGGGTTTGGATGTAAGGTTGGTCAAATGGATTCAGGATTGGCTGTCCGATAAGTATCAGAGAGTTGTGTATGGTGGGGCAGTTTCAAGGAGACAGAAGGTTATAAGTGGGGTCCACAGGGCTCAGTACCGGGACCTATATTGTTTAATCTTTATATCAATGACATTGTTAGTAGATTGCAGGGGATATTCAGTTGTCTGCAGATATGTGAAGCTGGGAAAGGTTATTAGTAATGGTGCATTTGTGGTAGCCCTGCAAGAGGATTTGAATACGCTAGACAGATGGGCAAATAAATTGGGGTGTTTGTTTAATGCAACAAAATGTAAGGTCTTGAGGTTTGGAACACATTGATGGGACACTTCATACTCTATTGAAGGAGTTGTACTGGAAGAAGTAGGGGAGACAAGAGATTTGGGGTTGATGATCGATTGAAACCTGAAATTCAGGGGACATATTGCGAAGATGGTGAAGGTAACACAGAGGATTGCTGCAATACTGAGAAGGATGCTGACCTGCAGAGATAAAAGAGTTATCATTTCGTTGTATAAGCCCCTGATCAGACCACACTTAGACTATTGTTCTCAGATTTGGTCCCAGGATTTGAAGGGGATAAATTAACTGTGGAAAGGATACAGAGGTGGATAACAAAGATGGTTTCAGGATTGTACAATGTTCGTTATGAGGATTGGTTGAAGGAGTGTGGACTGCAGAGTTTGGTGGATAGAAGGAGAGGTGATATGATTGAGACCTTTAAAAGTGGTTACAGGGTTGACACTGGGGAATTCTTTCACTTGGTTGAACAGCGGGAAGGCGTGATGACAAGGGGCCATCCCTGGAAGTTACGAAAGGAAGCTGTGAGCAAGAGGGTGAGGAGTGGTTTTGTTACATGGAGGATGGTTGAAACATGGAATGCATTGCCTGATAGAGTGGTGAGAGCAAGAATGGTCAATGAGTTTAAGGAGTGGTATGATAGACTTTGTGTTTCCTAGGAAGGATCTTCATATTATTCAGGCCTCCATGAAGTCTTTTGACTTCATGAAGGCCTGAGTAATAATAATAATAATATCTGTTTATGGAATTTTCCTTGCCAAACAAAATAGCCTAAGTTCATTGTGAACTGAAATAAGGCTGAGATATTGGGAGGAAATTTGGCTTGAATGAGCTCTAAGGTATCTTTGAGTGGGACATTCGTGAATAGGGAAGAGACATCAAAACTGACCATTATGTCAGTGTGTTGGTAGTGAGCCAGTATAGAAAACCTCTCAGTCCAACATGCTCCATCAAAGACTAGCCACTTTCCCTAGACCTATCTGGAGTATACCAGGTCCCTTGCAGCTGTAAACTGTCCTACTATGGCCAAAAAGGCAGGACAGCGAATATCAGGATATCCAAACACAAAGACTACATCCGGTTTCACCAATATAGCCATTCTGGGCTTGCAGACCATGCTCTGGATACCCATCAGAGAATACGATGGAAGAAAGCCACTTTACTACACTACACTACAGCAAATATAAATACAAACGACTGTTCATGGAATCAGCCTCAGCTCTAAAAAAATTCCCAAACTTCAACAAATTTGGGTGCATGAGACTGCCCTAAATTTGGGAAGCTTGCATCATTAGAACATCAACCCAATAGCCAAGACAACACAATTCAGCCCACTAGGGAGCACCTTTAGGACTCTAGGAACAACATTAGTTACTCTCTTCAGCCTCATTTGCTTGTTGTTAGTGCCTGCCTGCACTTATCACAGTTTTATGTTCACATGAAGATGGCAATGTTACATTGCTTAAATATAGGAAGTATTGATTAAAGTTTTCTTTTAATTAATAATTAGTATATGTTGTAATTTCCTGAAATAATTTAATAATCATAGTAGTATGCCTTCTGAGCTATAAGAGACAAGCAATACCCTTTGTGAATCAGTATGCTAATAGCTGGCAAGCCGAGTGGCTAGGTTCTTGGGTTACGTGAATTTTTGTAACAATGTGTTTCAGTGGGTCAGCAATTTTCTTCTCCAAATGAAATGGCAGATTTTAAGGAGCAAAGAATCTGTATCAAATTTTGCTTCAATCTCAAAAAAATGTTGCAGAAACCTACTGAATACTTAAAGAAGCATTTCGTGATAATTCTATGAACCAAAACAACAGTATTTTGTGATACAAATGCTTCAAGGGTGGACGGACGTCTGTCAACAACAATAAGCTTTATAGATGACCATCGACAAGCACAACACCATAAAACATAACTAAACTGTACAAGTCCAGTCTTGCAGATCATAGATCTGCAAGACTGGGCCATTTCAATGAATTTAAATTTATCAGATGTTTTGAAGATGAGATGCATTGCTGCAAACTATATACTGGGACTGCTGAGTGATGACCAAAATGAACATCTGATGATGAATCATGGATGGTTATGAACCTGAAACAAAGCAGCAGTTGTCAAATTCACCATGGCTGAAAAAACCACATTAAGTTCTCAGTAATGTCAAGTCAATGCTGATCTTTTTTTTTGTTTTGTTTTTTTTGACATACAAGGCATTGTCCACAAAGAATTCCTTCTCCCCAGTCAAACTGTCAACAAAACATTTTACTGTGAGGTTTTGAAGTGGCTAAGAAAGAGAGAGAGAGAGAGAGCATTTGCCTCAAACATCCAGACAAGTCAAAGAACAATGAATGGGGTCTCCACCATGACAACGTGCCTGCTCATACATCCTTCATTCTTTGACAGTTCCTGGCTTCCATCAACACAACAGTCAATCTCCATCACCCTTATTTTCCTAACCTCACTCCCTCACTTTTTCCTGTTCCCCAAGATGAAATTCTGGCTGAAAAAACCTTGTTTTGACAGAATGAGGAGAACCAGGCAGAATTGCAGGTGGTGTTCAATACAGTCACACTTGAGGTCTTCCAAGGATGCACTGAATAATGGAAAAACCACTGGTATTACTGTATGCAAAGAAGACAGTGGAAACTAGGAGTTAAAGTAATTTTTTTATGGTCAAATTCCCTGAAATTTTGGGTAACAACTTGTATGCTTTTCATCAGTTAAAACAGTGGCATGATATAACTAGTGGGATTGAATGTGATGGGTACAGTGTGTTCAGGAATGACAGAGAGAATAAAATGGGGGGAGGAGTAATGTTGATGATAGCTGATGAGCTCCAGCCAAGGAGAATAGAAGTTGAATTGCAGGATAGAGAAAAGAGCACATTTGAGGCCATTTGGTGTGAGATTGTGGCTAGAAGAACAAAATATACAAGTGGGTGCTGCTATAGACCAGGTGATGGAAAAGATGGTGGTGACAGTATGCACAAGCAAATAGAAGAAATGAGTGGAAGGAGGGTAATTATTATGGGAGATTTCAACTATGGTAATATTGATTGGAGTGAGAAGAGAATACACGGTAGGAAGGAATTGGATTTTATGCGGTTATTAAGGGATAACTATCTGCGACAGCATGTAATGGAAAATACTAGGGGTCAGAGAGTGCTTGACCTAGTAATTACATCTGAGGATTTGGCTGTAACAAATATGACCACATTGCCACCAATTGGTGAGAGGGATCATAGGATCTTGACTTGGGAGGTGGCTACAGGTGTGGAATTTACAATTAAGACAGGGTACATGTGGAATTATCGGACTGGAAAGTATGATAAGCTTAAGAGTTTGATTGGTTCAGTGCCATGGCATGTACAACTGCAAGGACTAGAAGTTGATAGTGCATAGGAGGCAGTTAAGAAGTGTTTGCATGAAGCAATGGCTGACTGTATACCTAGAGTCCGAATAATAAATCAAGTAGGGGTTAAATGGATGAATAACACCATTAAGCTTGAGCTGCAAAAAAAGAAACAACTATGGAGAGTGGTGAATGAGTGGAATAAGCTTCCAGAGTCTGTTGTGGGTGCTACGACCGTGAATGAGTTCGAGGCAAGGTATGATAGATACTGTGTGAATGTCGAATAGTTGTTCCTGACATGATGTTAGGGCCTCCCTCGATGAGTCTGTTGACTACTTGGAGTTGCCCGGAATAATAATAATCTTTGTCACTCACTTCTGGATCATCTTCACTACTTCTTCATTAAAAAAGAAACTGGGTGACTAGATCTGTGTGCAATAGTCCAGATGTGGCCTTATTAATGCCTTATAAAGTGGAACAATAACTTTCTTATCCCTGCTTGTCAGTGTGTTGTTCAACAATCATGTAATTTGATATGCTGTTTTGGCAATCTTTGCAATATAACCTAAACTTAAGTTCTCAATCTACAATAATCCCCAAATCCTTTGCCTCGTCAACTTCTTGCAGTTCATTTCCATTAATATAGCACACAGCATGCAATCCCATCCTCCCAAAGTGCATCACCTTACAATTAGTCACATTAATTAGTAATTTACTATTAGCCCATACTCCCAAGTTCTCTTATTTCCTCCATTCCAACAATACACTGCCACCAAGCATAAATTCTACATCCCCATCTCATCATCATCAAATTCCTGCCATGTACCCTAAAAGGGTGTACAGGATATGACAGTACTACATGAAAAATTTACGTCATTACTAACTTCCTATCTACAATTTTCCTCTAAATCATTATCAGATCTTATATTTCTATCGTCTAAGGCACTTTGTACTGTATCAATCCACCTATATCTTGGTCTTCCTCTGGGTCATTTTCCTGCCAACCCGGCAGAGAACACTTGTTTTGCTAATCTTACCTCGCCCATTCTGTTTTAAGTGACCATACCACCTGAGGTTAGCTCTGCTAACGCATTCCTGGATGCTGACAATGTTAAGTTATTTCCTAATAGGGGAAATGTGGTTCCAAGACTGCTGTTGTAAATTACCGACCGATTAGCATATCAGGAATCATTGTGAAGGTCTTAGAGAAATTAGTGAAGAAAAGAATACAGGATTGGATAGATGAAAATGGGATATTGTATGGGGGACAACATGGTTTAGTGAAGGGTAGATCATGCCTCAGTAACTTGCTCACGTTTTATAACACAGTGACGGCTGAACTGGATAGGGGTAATGGGTTTACAGTAATACTACTGGACCTTGCCAAGGCTTTTGATAGGATACCACATAGAACCCTAATCAGTAAACTGGAGCAGATGGGGATAGATATAGGGTTGTGAGATGGATAGGAGGGCGGTTGAAGGAGAGATACCAGAGAGTGGTTTATTCAGGAGTGTAGTCTAAAAGACGGCTTGTGACTAGTGGAGTGCCACAGGGCTCTGTTCTTGGACCACTGCTTTTCAATTTGTTCATCAATGATATAGGAAACGATTTGAGAGGAAGTGTTCACTTGTTTGCTGTTGATGCAAAGTTGGGTAGAGCAATTATGAGTGCACAGGATGTCAAAATTTTACAGGATGATTTGGATAGTTTGGAGGACTGGGCTAGGAAAAAATGGATGTCAATTTAATGTGCCAAAGTAAGGTTATGCACTTTGGGGTGAAAAGAATAGCAGCAGTATATCGCATTGGTGGAACCGTACTCCAGGAGATTGATGAGGCCAGGGATTTGGGAGTGTTGGTGGATAGGGAATTGTAGTTTAGGGGGCACACTGCAAAAGTGACTAAAACAGCTCACCAAATCACTTGGCTTCTGAAAAATACTTTAACATGCAGAGACAAACAAGTTGTTGTTCCTCTGTATTGAGCCTAGATAAGACTCCATCTGGACTACTGTGCCCAGTTATGGGCACCAGGGTTTCTTCATGATGGGGAGGAAGTGGAGAGGATCCAGAGCCGAGTGACCAAGATGATAGCAGGTCTGTGGAACGAACCTTATGAGAATAGGTTGAAGATTTGTGGGTTGCAGAAATTGGTCGATAGGCGAAGGAGGGGTGATATGATTGAGACATTCAAATTACTGAAGGGTTTCTATAAGATTGATCCAGAAGATATTTTTGAAAATATGACTGGTGGTGGGAGGACTAGGGGCCATGAATGGAAGCTGGGCAAGAGCATGGTTGACAAGAGTCTTAGAGCTAGGTATTTTACTTGGAGAGTAGTGAATGAGTGGAATAAGCTACCAGAGTCTGTTGTGGGTGCCACGACCATAAATGAGTTCAAGGCAAGGTATGATAGATAGTGTGTGAATGTCGAATAGTTGTTCTTGACATGATGTTAGGGCCTCCCTCGATGAGTCTGTCGACTCCTTGGAGTTGCCCGGAACAATAATAATAATAATATCCTAGTTTTTAATATGATATTGCCATTGATGCCATCTGTTCACGCCTCTAATCTTTCTCAGGACTCTCATATCTGCGGTCTCTAGTCTTTGGTCAACTGTTTTACTTCTGACCCAGTTATCAGATCCATAAGTTAAAACTGGTTTGAACACTGTCTTGTATACCACTAATTGAGTGTTTTGACTAATTTCTCTCTTATTCCATATGAATTTATTCAATTGACTTCCTACCATACCAGCTTTGTTGATTCTTTTGTCTATTTCCCTATTTAATTTACCACACTTCACTAAAAATCATGCCTAAGTAGCTGAAATGTTTTACTTGTTCCACAGGTTCTCCAATGACAACACAGTTGATATTTTCAACGATTCTGCCTATTTTCACTGTCTTTGTCTTTTTATTGCTCACATTCATACCATATCTATTAAAACAGTTATTCAATTTAATCAGAGAATCTTGCAGACTTGTAGTGGATTTATTTAGAAGTACAATATTGTATGCATAAAGCAAACATCTGACATCAACATATCCAATTTTGATATCAGGTTTAATACCACTTTACTTCATAATGTGATCCATATAGATAATGAATAACAGAGGGGATAATGTACGTCCTTGTCTCACACCAGATTCAACATTAAACCATCTTCCTGTACTTCCTTCAATTCTAACTGCTGACTTACAACTCAAATAAAGACTAAGTATTGCTTGATATAATGCTCCATTGACACCATATAACTGTAGCGTACTGAATAGCTTCACCCTTGGCACCTTGTCATGTGCCTTTTTAATCGACAAAACTTAAATACAAATCTTTGTTATATTCCCATGATTTTTCAATTATTTGTCGTAAAGTGAAGATCTAATCTTGACAGCCTCTATTTGGCCTGAAACCAGCTTGTTCTTCCACAATTGTTCTCAACCGTTTCTCAAGTATGCTTGCATAAATCTTACTAGGCACACTCAATAGGGAAATACACCTGTAATACTCACATTCAGTTTTATTTCCCTTTTTATATATGGGTACTATGAGAGCTCTACTCCAATTATCAGGAATTCGTCCCTCTGTCCAGGACTTCTGAACTATGCAGTGCAGCCACTGTAAGACTTTTATACCACCGTACTTCAGCATTTCTGGTCGAATATCATCTACTCCTACTGCCTTTCCACATTTCAAGCCTTTGATAGCTTTTTCTACTTCAAGTATGGATATGTATTCCTGATTGTATGCAAGTTGAGGGTTTTTTTAGCACTGTGCTATCACTGCTTGTTTCATTTAGCAATTTTTCGAAGTAATTACTCCATACTTCAAGCATATCTTTTTCTCCCATTTTCATGACACCTTTATCATCTCTAAGTCCTTTTACAGCACTCTTTCCTCCATTTCTAAGCTTCTTCAACAACCTCCAAAATATTTTGCCACATTCTTGATATTTATTTTCTATGTTCTAGCCAAAGTCCTCCCATGACTTTCGTTTAGTCAGTTTTACACAGTGTTTAGCTTTCTAACATTTGTCTCTGTATTCTCTAAGAGCACAAGCAGACTTATTTGCCAGGAACTTTTGATATGCTTTCTTCTTTTCCTTCACTGCTTCTTTAACTTCCTGTGTCCACCATGGAGTTCTGATTTTTCTATCCTTGCAGACAACCCCACCACATGCCTCTCTGGCTGAATCAATCAGTGTTTTCTTCAAAACTTGCCACTGAATCCCCAAGGTTTGGTTCCTGTTCTCAAACTCTTTCATTTTTTCTTCAATAATCTTTGTGTATTTTAGTCTACAGTTCACATCTGAGAGATGCTCAACTTTTATTCACTTTAAAACTTTCTTACATGTTATTCTTTTCAATATGAAATTCGATTTTATCCTGCTCAAGACTAAATAGTGATCACTTCTAATTTTTAATCCTCTGTACACTAGTGTCCTGCACCAGGGAGAAAACATCACTATCAACAATAACATAGTCAATGAGACTTTTCTTATTCCTTGCCTCTTCACTCCATGTGAATTTTTGCACATTTTTATGTTGGAACATGGTGTTAGTAATAACTAGTCCGTGTGCTGAGCAGAAATCCAAGTATTTGCTATTATTATTAGCTTTGCTCTTTTCTCTAAATTTTCCCAAAATAATTTTGTATGTCTGACAATCATTTCCTACTCTGCTATTTAAATCTCCAACAAGGACCAACTTTTCCTTTTTCACTGTGTCGGTTGCTTTCTCTAAAGCCTGAAAAAACTTCCTCCACTTCTACCTTAGTAGAACCTTCTGGGGGACCATAGGCACAAATAAGTCTTGTTGTCCAGTTCCCCATTGCCCACTTCACTCTACTTGAGACTGCCTGCCCTTGAAGAAGATTAGCCTCGTATTTAGTGTTGAATATTATGGCTACTCCTTCTTTTCCTTGATTGTCATTGCCTGAATATAACATTTTGTATTTATTGCTCAGAAAGATCTCACCAGTTTTTGTGTTTTTTGTTTCAGTCACCCCTATTATGTCGATCTGTTACTTATCTAATTCCTCAGGTAGCTCCATTTCTTTGCCATTCAGGCTTCTTATGTTGATAGTACAGATCTTAACTCTGGTGATGTTAAGTTGGGGGTTTGTTTTCAGATTTGTGTTCCAGTAGCTGACTTTTTGCTGTTTGCCTGGCAAAATAACGGGGGCCTTGTTTAACCGTGCAATGCCCCAGCCAGCACGAAATTTTGTCAAGTTGTACCATCATTTTGTATTTTGGTTTAACCAATAAAAATACAATTTGGTCGGCTAAATCCCAAATTGCCAGCCCATCCTTGTTCGTTCAGTATCCAGGTAGATACCCAACAGGGTGCACCACGAGAAGGTGAGGATTGGACATTAGGTCAAAACCCCTGGTCTGTTCTCTTCATTCCTTTAAAGGCTATTTGGAGGTCTCCTCTCAGTTATATAGCTTTGATCCTTAAGCACTCCATCCCATCTTTGTTTCCCAAATTTTAAAACCCTACATTTTGCAACATTGAACTGTCATCCCCACTCCCATGCCCTGAATCTATTCAAGTCTTCTTGTATGGCCACAAAATCTCTACTCTTCATAGTTCGTCCCAATTTTGTATCATCTGCAAATAACTGAATATCCCCCAACCAAATGTTTGCCAATATTATTACCATACAGATTAAACTGCAATGGCCCTAAAACAGACCCCTGAGGCACACCACTAGTGACGTTCCTCTTCCGGGATATTGACCCCCATTACACAACTTTATCTCTATCTCCATCACTCAGTCCACTAACTACAGCGAACTGCATCATCTTACACCAACACCATCTAGTGCCCATCATCTCCTTTCACAGACAATCACATACCCATGGCAGGATTCGAAGCTGTAGCCTGCTGGCTGGTGAGTGGATATGCTAACCACTCAGCCAACCAGTGCTGCATATAATTTATAATTACATTCTCTGATGAGATTATCAAATCCAAGACCCTCAATCTTTGTCTGTCCTGTGTTGCACATAACTGCCTGTAGTAACTGTCTCTCAAAAACTCAAGAAACTCATTTTCTTTACTTCTAGTTGCTATCTCATCATCCCAGTCTATATTCCCCTAATTAAAATCGCTCATAATGATCACTCTTTTCTTATTTGCTTGGTTAATTTGATTATACATTTCATGGTCACTATCATCCACATTACCAGGTCTATTAACAACATCCTAATAAGCATTTCATTCTATTCACGTGTATCTCACACCATACTGCCTCAAAACCACTGGCCCTATTTCCCTCTTGCATCTCTACCTTGTATGGACATAACTCTTTCTCTATCATCAATAGCACTCCCCCTCCCTTTTTACCCTTTCTATCTTCATGAAACACATCATACCCTTCATGAAACACATCTCTATTATTGTCAGAATGTCATCCTCTTCCAACCATGTCTCACTTATTCCAACAATTCTTGGGTGAACAGACTCAATTAATGTAACCATTTCATTTGTCTTGTTTCTTACACTTCTACACAGCTGCCATGTTTGTAGACAAACATGGCAGCTCATTCCTGGATCTATAGCCAGTTCCACCGATACAACTTGTTTGATGTGGCTTCCCCATGCTGAACTCAAGCCATTTCTTTTTCACCTAATTATAACATGAAATTATAATTAAAATTATATATTTTTATAATTATATAATTACAATTAAAATTATAAAAAGCTTTGGAGTGAGCTTGCAACCATCCCATGGCAGAACATATTGCAAGGGAAAGATGTCAGCAGTGCATGGGATAAAATCAGCGGGTATCTGAGGAAAGCAATATCAGATTGTGTCCCCATGGTCAGGAAGTCAAACAAGGCAGGCGTTAGATGGATGAGCAGTAATATCAAGCCTGATCTGCAAAAAAATAAAATGTTATGGAGAATTTACAAGGAGAAAGGTGATCAGTACATCCACAAGCAAGGCTAAAACTAGGAAGGTTACCAGCATAGTAAGAAAAGCTAAATCAGATTATGAGAAGACCTTAGCCAAGGAGATCAAGAGTAATCCCAAAGAGTTCTTCAGCTATGTGGCAAGTAAAAGGAAGAATGACTTTGGAAGGATAACTTTACTGGGTGCTGATGGTATTGGGGTGACAAATTCAAATGTAATAGTAGAGTTACTGAGTGATCACTTTTCAAAAGTCTATCACCCAAGTGAGGATATCTCTGTACCTGTAGCAATAATCAACGTGAGACTTGACGTTAAGAAATCAGAGGTACTTAGTATAGTGCAAAATTTAAATGCAAAACTGGGCTGATATTCCATATTGCTGTAGGTTTAGATGGAATATCAGCCTCGGTGTTGCGTGAATGTGCAAAGGAATTGTCAATACTTGGTTATTTAACTTAAGTTTGAACTCTGGTATGGTCTCTAGGGAGTGGAAGAAAGGCAAAGTAGTTCCTTTGCATAAAGGTGGCTCTAAAACTGCAGTAGTTAATTACAGGCCAATCATCATCTCTGGAGTGGTGGTAAAAGTATTGGAAAAGTTGGTTAAAGACAAAATTCAAGAATGGGTGGATCAGGATATGATACTCTACAGGGGCCAACATGGTTTTTGTTTTTGGTCGATCCTGCCTTAGCAATTTATTAACTTTGTATAATACAATGACATGTGAGTTGGACAAAGAAAATGGCTACACAGTTGTACTTCTGGATTTTACTAAGGCTTTTGACAGGATATCTCATGGAATACTGTTGTGCAAATTGGAGCAGATGGGGATGGATACTAAACTGGTGATATGGAGAGATACCAGAAGGTGGTGTATGGAGGAGCAGAGTTCAGGATGAGGCAGGTGACCAGTGGTGTGCCTCAGGGCTCTGTGCTTGGGCCATTGTTGTTTAATTTGTACATAAATGATATAGGAAATGGCTTAAAGGGAGATATCCAGTTGTTTGCTGATGATGCAAAGCTGGGTAGCGCAATAAAAAATCAAGGCTAATGTTGAGAGTTTGTAGGAATTATTGCAGGAAATGATTTAAATAAGCTGGCAAAATGGGCAAAAGGTAATGGATGTCAGTTCAAGAGCATCAACCTTTCGTACAATTATTTAGAAACTTTGAAGAAAAGCAATTAATTCCTTCCCATTAAAACTAAGGTTATGGAAAAGGTATATTGTTGATGTTTTCTTAATTTGGAGCCATGAACAAGATTCTTTAAAGGAGTTCCTGAACAATCTCAACAAATAACACCCAAGAATAAGAATACATATTTCCTTGGAATTGGAAGTTAACAGTTCTCTCCCATTCCTGGATATCAAACTCACTTTTGTGTCAGAAAAACTGATGCTATGTATATAGATCTCATCTCAATCTCATCACTTTCTGCCCCAAAAGTTTGGCATCATTTCTACATTAAGTAAATGTGTTCATGCCCTCCTCAATGAACAAAAGATTACCAAAGAACTACAGTTTCTCTTACAACTTTTCAGAAAAAAGGTTATCCTAAACAGACTGTTCGTAAGCTACTATTTAATCCACTTGCTCACTGTACTGAAGATAGTACTGATGTAAGACTTTATTTCTCAACCATATATCAGCTGTCTTTCAAAGTTAGCTAAAATTATACAGAAATTAAAAATTGGCATTTCTTTAATTCCTCTAGCCAAACTCTGTTCCTTTCTTGGTATACCTAAACCAAAACATGTCAGCCTAAAATATCCAGGAGTTTATTACCTTTGGTGCAACTGCAACTTGCCCTATTTTGGTCAGATGAAAAAAATCCATTGAGTTACATATGGAAGAACATGTGACAGCCATCACATATGGCAGAAATAGAGCCAGTGCACTATCTAATCACATTTTTAATTCTGCTCGCTCTAATGATGAAGATGCTGTCACTCATCCAGTGATCTGGAACAAATCAGAAAACATTTTTAGATGCTACAATGAGCTGGAGGAAGAATTGTGGAATCAACAAAAATTGTCACACATGAGCTTTGGCATACATGAATCCCATCCCATGTGAATATGCTCAACAATACTATGGCATCTAGAATGCCTTCAAATATCAGCAAAACATTTGCAAGTTAATTTATAGCTATAAACAACAAATTACACAATACCACAGTAATTATCTTTAATGAAATGAAAGTACAGATATTTCATATTGAAAATAACAGTACATCATCAGTGCATAGAAACAAGCAAATCAAAGAAATGGGAATACAAAGTACATACAACAGTCAGTTTACCAATTAAATATGGTTGCCACATGCTAGAAATTAATATATTAATAAATAATATTAAACTATTTTTGATATTTACATAAAATGAGAATCTCCTAAACTTTTGGGAGAGAGAGTTAATCGTTCCAATTCAGGTGTGCCTGATGTAAAAAGGCTTTGCAACTTTCTTTGAAAAGGCATTTGTATTTAAAACTGGTTCTATAGAGAAGATGAGCTTCATCCCACCGGATACTTTATTAGTGTGAATACTATGTTGTGCCAGACCAGACTTTTCAGGTTTCACGCATTCATGAATACAACATTTCATTCTAATTGCACAGGATTACTTCAGGAATGAACACAGAAACTAGTATACAAAACAGTAAAGACTAACAAAAGTGACAACAATTATGTACTTATAGAAGAGACTGATGTTATTTTAAAATATTTCTTGTTCAGTACATTATGTATGTTTATGGATTTGTGTGCATGTGTGTTTGGCTAAAACACACAAACATATGCACATTTGATTAAACAACTTTAGTAACAAATGGATTACTTCTTCAGAATGTTTAAGAAAAAATCTTCTGTTTTTGAAAAATAATTTCCATTTATTTTCCATAAAATATGTAAACAATATAACAATAATCTTGAATTTTATTACATAGTTGAAAAATACGATCTGAGGTTGAGAGAAATGCAAGTTCTCTCAGTCTTAGAGTGTATTTTTTTTTTGTCAACTTACACTGGTTTTGTATTATTATGTCAGTGGTTGAGTGAAATAAAATTCATGGAAAAAAAAGTTTTAATAATGAAAGCTAAAAATCTCATTTACCTTAATAACAAATGACTCCAGCGTACAGGTTGAGCTCTTTGTAAATGGGTATATCCTGGCATTAAAATGTCTATTTCACTATTTAAAAGAAATGAAATCCTGTGAGACAATAACGATAGATATAAAAAAAAAAATACTAAAATATTCATTATTTATGTCATAACTCATGGATACGAGTAACCTAGTTTTAACCATATAAGCAATTAATCTTTTTTGTTGTTGTTGTTTAAATATAAATGCCATTTGTGAAAAGCTGTGAGCTATAGTATGTCAGTATTAGTACTGTGGATGGGCTAATAAAGCAGAAATAGAGATATGCAGAAATAGAGAGGTTATGATACCATTGCATAAAGCCTTACTCAGGCCTCATATGGAGATTATTGTGCACAGATTTGGTTGCCGAATTTTTGTGGTGATGAGGATATGTTGAAAAGGGAAGAGGTCCAGAGAAGATTCACAAAGATGGTCTTTGGAATGTGGAGTATGAGGA
Source organism: Typopeltis vanoorti (assembly GCF_054136105.1). Taxonomy (NCBI): domain Eukaryota; kingdom Metazoa; phylum Arthropoda; class Arachnida; order Uropygi; family Thelyphonidae; genus Typopeltis; species Typopeltis vanoorti. The sequence continues at coordinate 158,168,109 of NC_143552.1, forward strand.
CAGATTGAGAGAATGTAAGTTGCAGAGCCTCGTGAATAGGACGAAGAGACGGGAGGGGGGGGATATGATTGAGACATATAAGCTAGTCAGGGGTTGTTATCACGTCTACATGGAGGAGATTTTTCATAGAGTGGGAGAGGGGGCTAGGACAAGAGGTCATCGCTGGAAACTGTATAAGGAGGGTGTGAGCAGAGGAGTAAGGAGTAGGTTCTTTGCATGGAGAGTGGTTGGTGAGTGGGATGCATTGCCTGAGTGTGTTGTGGGTGTAGACACATTGAATCAGTTTAACACATTCGCTGCAAACTACGAGTATATTTGTAGTTCGCATATGAGCTACACAAGCCAGCTACGAGTATACTCGTATGACGCTTACCGCCAGCAATGAGATTACCATACTGACCTTGAAGAATTGAAAATGCTTGGCTTGTGGAGCTCGCAGCAAAACTGTGTATACTCATGGATGGTATGTGCTCTGCACAAGCCACAAGGCGGTAAGCGTCATACGAGTATACTCGTATGACGCTTACCGCCGGCAACGAGATTACCGTACTGACCTTGAAGAAGTGAAATTGCTCGGCGTACGGGAACAGACTATGCCGAAGTAGCGTGGCAGTGAACATGTTAAAGTCAAAAAAGGTCAAAACTGCTCTGGGTAGTAGCCCTTCCCAGACCCAAAAGTGATACCACTTGGTATCACTTTTGGGTTTGGTTCCCACTGATTCTTGCATGCCAAGAATATAATTTCTTGGCATCTTTAATTTATAGTATAACCAAGTGAAAAAACTTTTTTAACAGTGATAATGAGTGACCATGTATTCCTAATTTAGAGGATGAACTGGCATGCAAAAGTGTAAAGGAGGAAAGAATTTATCTGGATTTATAAGGCAAGTGATTATAATAGATCCAGAAACTAGCTTCATACAATGGATAGAAGAATTTGATGGAAGAGAGGTCAGTGGTGCATGGGAGCTAGTTAAATATTTGTTAGCAGGAATATCAAACTACATACCACAAATGAAAAAAATAAAGGGATTTGGAATAAAGCTAATGACTGGAGAAAACAACCAGGAGCTGCAGATGAAAAGATAAACAAGTAAGTAAGAGAAAATTAAAAATATGAAAGGATGTATTTCCATATTCAAATCTCCATAGATATCGCAATGATTCAGGTTCAAGTTTACAGAACAAGATTACTGCAAGTTAAAGCAGACATCATTAAGCTAGAAGTCTCTATCTTGCTAAAAAATGAAGACTGTCTCTCTCAAAAAAAAAAAAAGCAATATATCTAAGGGACAGCCTTGAATAATAGGAGAAAAGAGATATAATGTAGAGATATAGGTTGATGAGGGGTTGTTATCAGATTAATGTAGAAGAGATTTTACATTTTGGAATGGAGAAAGGCAAGAATAGAATAGACTTGAAAAAAAAAATCTTTCAATCAGTTAAAACTTTTTACAGCACATCACCAATTCAATTTATATATTTCAACTACGATTTTCAGCATAACAGAAGCAGGATGTAAAGTCCTGTGAATAGGTGGAGGAGGGAGAGATAAGACGGAAACATATAAGTTGGTGAGGGATTGTTAACAGATTGATTTGAAGGAGATTTTACATTTTAGAATGGTAAAAGACAAGAGTAGAATAAGAGACCATTCCTGGAAGCTGTATAAGGAGGGTGTGAGCAAGAGTGTAAGTTTTTTTTTCAAGTTTTTAGACTGTAAGAGTGTAAGTTTTTTTGTTTTTTTATGTTGCTCCCACCCACCCTCAAAACTTTTTTACAAACCTATAGTACATTTTGTACTATGGGTAGGCTAGGGACATTTTTTTCTATTTTTATCAATTTAATATATAATTTTCGTATTTTTCATTTATTTTTTTACATAGTCTGGAAATCCTGATCTAGAGATGAAACATGGAACATTTTTAAGCCACTTCAGACCTCCAATAAGTGGGACTGCAGTCTCACACCAGACAATGAAATTTATCTCTCACTTAAAACAATCGCAAACAGCCATATCCACGGCAGTATTTAAACCCACAATCTGTTGGTTGGAGAGTGTATTTGCACTCCATGCAAAGAATTACATGGAGCATAAATACACTCTCCAACCTAAAAGAAGGTTGGAGAGTGTATTTGCTCTCCATGCAAAGAATTTGGCAGCCTGGTTGGCCACTTGGCCAACCAGGCTGCCTAGAGTGGTTGTGTGATGAATGTAGAAATGGTGAATGACCTTAAGGCACAGTTTGATGATTTTTGTGTGATAGACCCCAATGACTTTTTGACTCTATGGAGGTTTGATAATGATAGTAATAATAATAATAAAAAAATAATAATAATAATAATATATCCACATTATCTACAGTCTAAATGCTATTCATTTTTAAAGCTTCCATTTCCTTGTTTGCTCTGCATTTACTTATACTTTATCTATTAGGAGAAGCTATTTAATTAATTTTTTTACATAAATATTCATGTGTATATATATACACACACACACACACATATATATATATTGTACGTGTATATTTACACACAACCACACACACGAATGCACGCACACACATACAAGGCAATTAACATAAATATTAAATACTAATGATTACCTTTCTGCACGCTGACAACAAATATTTATCATATCTTTTAAAAAACATTTCAGGAGACAAGCTTCTTCCATTAGCCAAAGTCTGATGTCTGTTGCCACCTACAAATAAAAATAAATGAATGCAGAGAATTTTTTTATTTTTTTTATTTTTAAAAATACATTCTTAAAAAATATATTAGCATATAAATAAATAAACTCCTTAGATCATGTAATGAACTAATTATAGAATACATGATGTATAACTATTATTTATAACTAAGACATAAGTTGAGAAGATTTTACCAGATTAATAATTATTTTATTATTATTATTATTTTGATACCTCCAGGAAGTCCAGTGACTCATCAAGGGAGGGCACCTACTCCACAACTCTGTCTCCACCATTCATCACCAACTGACTGCAACTACACCAATGCCATCTACCGCCAACCACGACTGGTATTTCCACAGACAATCACAAATATTCATGCCCACAGTGGGATTTGAACCTGTAGACTTTTGGCTGGAGAGCAGATAAGCTAACCACTTGGCCAACCAGGCTGGCAGTAATGTAGAGAGGATTTTTCATAGAGTAGAGGAAGCAAGGAAAGACCAAGAGGACATCAGTGGAAGCTGTATAAAGAGGGTGTAAGCAAGGCAGGGGATGAGAAGCAGGTTCTTTGCATGGAGAGCGGTTGATGAGTGAAATGTGTTGCCTGAAAGTGTGATGAGTGCAGAAAATGTGAATGTGTTTAAGGTATGGAATGGTTCAATGAAAGTGTAGACCTCCAGTAATGAGTCTTCTGACTCTATAAAAATGATGTGAATAATAATTGGACTCCCTGGAGGTGTTATGTAATAATAATATATTAGATATTCTGCTTAATGCTTTGACACTCACTGCATCTTTAAAACCTGTAGCAAAGCCAAAACAAGCTGTGTGTGTGTGTGTGTGTGTGTGTGTGTGTGTGTGTGTGTGTGTGTGTGTGTGTGTGTGTGTGTGTGTGTGTGTGTGTGTGTGTGAGGTTTTGTTTGAATGTTAAGTACTACAAACTACAATAGCAAATAAATTAATCCGAACAAGCCAAATTTTTGTCAAGTTTTTGGTTTTCGTTTATTATTTTTTTGGTTTTAGTTCAATATTTTGTTTGAGTCCTGCATGCTTTAACTGTCTCTACAATGTTTATTAATAGTGTGGTATGTGTTTTAATAGTGTAAACAAGCTGACATTTGTGGTGGTTTTTCATCTTATTTAACTATAAAATGGATACATTTCCAAGAAAGTATTCAAAAATATGCACTCTTTCTCAGCACACATCCATGACTCAAAGACAAATTGCCAACAAGTGTGGTGTTGGTTTGGGTAATTGTTAATGCAATTTTAAAGAGGTTTAGGAGACGGGTACCTTTTCTCCTGATAGAAAAGGAAAATGTGGGTGAAAAAAGGAAAACTACACTTACTCAAGATCGTTTACTAGTTAGGAAAAGCAAAATGAATCCAAGATTGCCTGCTGTAGACTTAAATAGAGAATTGGCAGCTAGTGGGATTAATGTTTCTGACATGACAGTCTGTCGCAAATTGTTGGAAGACTGCCAACAGACCAAAATAAGAAACAACGGTTGTTTTAATTTGTCATTAATTACATATACCACTTCTTTCATTACCACTTCATTACGTACATATACCATTTGTCATGAAACGTGACCAATTGATAAAAATAGATAAAAAGTATATTGGAGAAAAGAGTGATCCTACAGATCCAAAAAGACAAAGAACTCATCTTCCAACAGGATCTCGCTCCATGCCACACATCAAAAAAAAGTGAAAGAGTTCCTAAAAAATCACAACATCCAATTGCTTCAGTGCCCAGGTGACAAATGGTATATGTACGTAATGAAGTGGTAATTAAAGAAGTGGTATATGTAATTAATGACAAATTAAAACAACCGTTGTTTCTTATTATGGTCTGTTGGCAGTCTTCCAACAATCTTCGACAGACTGTCATGTCAGAAACATTAATCCCACTAGCTGCCAATTCTCTATTTAAGTCTACAGCAGGCAATCTTGGATTCATTTTGCTTTTCCTAACTAGTAAATGATCTTCAGTAAGTGTAGTTTTCCTTTTTCACCCACATTTTCCTTAATACTGAACTGAATTAACACTATGGCCCACAGAAACTTTGTGGGCCATAGTGAAAAAGAGATTTGGAAAATTAAATTGTGATACAAAGGATAAGTTAATATAATCCATTATAAAAGTATTATTATTTGAAGATGCAAAAATTAGAAAAATGTGTTCTATGTTGGTAGAGTCCATGCTTAAGCGAACGATTGAACTTATCAGGAACAGAGGAGCACACATAAATTATTAGGTAAAGTTGGAGTTTAATTTTTGTACTTATTTTCTTTAAAATGTGAGTGTTCAGATTAATTTGTTTGGTACTGTATGTGTTTTTACTAGAAAAGCTGCCTTTGTTAATTTATAGGCTATTACTTCAAAATAGCCTATAATTATTAATGAAACTTGGTTGATGGAGGATGATATAGCATTCATAGGGACATCATCATCATCATATTCTTGCCATATATCCTCAAGGAGTGTACAGGATATGATAGCACTACATGAAAAATTTACATCATTACTAACTTCCTATCTACAATTTTCCTCCAAATCAGTCTGTCACCTGTCAAGATTCCAATATTATCAGAGCTTATATTTCTATCTCCTAATGCACTTTTAACCATATCAATCCACCTATATCTTGGTCTTCCTCTCCATCTTTTTTCCTGCCAACCTGCCAGACAACATTTGTTTTGCTAATCTTTCCTTGCCCATTCTGTTTAAGTGACCATACCACATGAGATTAGCTCAGCAAATGCATTCCTGGATGCTGAAAATATCAAGTTCTTTCCTAATATCCAATTTTTAATAAGATATTGCCATTATTTCATCTGTTCATGCTTCTAATCTTTCTCAGGACTCTCATATTTGTGGTCTCTAATCTTTGGTCAAGTGTTTTACTTCTGATCCAGCTCTCAGATACATAAGTTAAAATTGGTTTGAACACTGTCTTGTATATAGCTAATTTAGTGTTTTGAACAGTTTCTATATTATTCCTATAAATTTATTGAGTTGACTACCTACCATACCAGCTTTATTGATTCTGTTGTCTATTTCCATATATAATTTACCATCTTCACTAAAAATCGTGCCTAAGTAGCTGAAATGTTTCACTTGTTCTATAGGTTCTCCATTCACAATGCAGTTGATATTTTCAATGCTTCTGCATTTTCATTATCTTTGTCTTGTTATTGCTGACCTTCATACCACATCTATTACAGCAGTTATTCAATTTAGTCAGGGAATCTGGCAGACTTGTAGTGGATTTATTTAGAAGTACAATATTGTCTGCATAAAGAAAAGAGCTGACATCAACATATCCAATTTTGATATCAGGTTTAATACCACTTTCCTTCATAATGTGATCAATATAGATAATCAATAACAGAGGGAATAATGTACATCCTTGTCTGACATCAGATTTAATATTAAACAATCTTCCTGTACTTCCTTCAATTCTAATTGCTGACTTATATTGCTTTCTCAACTATTTGTAAAGTGAAGATCTGTTCCTGAAAGCCTCTATTTGGCCTGATTCCAGCTTGTTCTTCACCAAGCTTTTCTTCCACAATCCTTCTCAACCATTTCTCAAGTATACTTGTGTAAATCTTACCAGGAACACTCAGTAGAGAAATACCTCTGTAATTCTAACATCCAGTTTTATTTCCCTTTTTATATATGGGTACTATGAGAGCTCTACTCCAATCATCTGGAATTCATGCCTTTGTCCAGGCGTTCTGAACTATGCAGTGCAGCCACTGTAAGACTTTTATATCTCCATACTTGATTATTTCTGGTCAAAGTTTATTCTTATTATTATTATTATTATTATTAAGGCCTCCATGGAGTCAAGAGACTCATTGTGGGAGGTTCTCAGGAAACACAAAGTCTATCATACCACTCCTTGAACTCATGTTCTTGCTCTAACCACTCTCTCAGGCAATGCATTACATGGCTCAACCACCCTCCATGCAAAGAAATCACTCCTCATCCTCTTGCTCACAGTTTCCTTTCGTAACTTCCAGGGATGGCCCTTTGTAATTGCTCCTTCCCGCCGTTCCACCAAGTGAAAGAACTCCCCAATGTTTACCCTGTAATGCCTCTAAACAGTTTAAAAGTCTCGATTATATCACCTCTTCTTCTTGTATTCAGCAAACTGTGCAGTCTACATTCATATCATCTAGTCGTGTTGTCTTTCCACATTTCAGGCCTTTGATGTCTTTTTCTACTTCAAGTATGGATATGTATTCCTGATTGAATGCCTGCTGAATGTTTTTTATTATCACTGTACTAACACTGCTTGTTTTATTTAGCAATTTTTCAAAGTAATCACTCCATACTTCAAGGATATCTTTTTCTCCAGTTTCCATTTTACCTTTATCCTCCAATTCTTTTTACAGCTCTCTTTCCTCCATTTCTGAGTTTTTTCAACAACCTCCAGAATATCTTGCCACCTTCTTGATATTTATTTTCTATGTTCTTATCAAAGTCCTCCCATGACTTTTTGTTTAGCTAGTTTTTAACAGTGTTTAGCTTTCTTGCATTTGTCTCTGTGTATCATTAGTGCTTGGGAAATTGTGAAGGAATATTTGTTAGCAGCAATAGTAAGCTGCATTCCACCAGTAAAGAAGAGGACACAATTTGGTGTAAAGTGGATGACAAACAATATTAAACAGGAACTGCATGTGAAAAAGAGGCTATGGAAGAGATATAAGGAGACAGGTCAAAGAAGAGGTGAAGAGCAGATGTATGAAGAATATAAGACACAGGCCAAGAGAGTGACTAGTATGGTAAGGATGGCGAAACTGGAATATGAGAAGAGATTGGCCCTAACATCCAAAGAAAATCCTAAGGAATTTTTTAGCTACATCATCAGCAGGAGAAGAAATGATTGTGGAAGAATGATATTGTGGGATAAAAATGGGAATAGAGTGACTGATGCAGAGGAAATAGTGAAATTGTTCAATAAACACTTTATTGGAGTATTTCATCCTGGAGGAGTGAATTTTAATACTAGAGGGATAGGGCAGGTTTGAGGTTTTAGAGGTGCAGGAGGAGAGTGTGTTCCAAATACTGAGTACTCTGGATGTCAGCAAAGCTGTGGGACTGGATGGAATTTTATCACGAGTTTTGAGAGAATGTGCTAAAGAACTGACAGCTTCTCTTTGACCTGGCTTTTCAATGAAAGTCTGGCGATGGGAAAGGTGCCCAGGGAATGGAACGAAGTTAAGATAGTGCCATTACATAAGGCTAGTAGCAGACTGGAAGTGCCTAATTATAGGCCAGTTTTGTTAAGATCTTGGAGAAATTAGTGAGGAACAGTATACAGCATTGGGCAGATGAGGGCAATGTTATCAGCGAGAATCAACATGGATTTGTGAAGGGGCGCTCTTGTTTTAGCAATATGCTTGCCTTTTATAATAAAGTCACAAGAGCAGTATATGAGGAAAAGCAATATTATTATTATTACCACTCCAAGACCTCATGGAGTCAAAGACTCATCTGGGAGATCCTTTTATCACACACACAGTTCATCATAACGTGTTTTAAACACATTCTAACTCTTTGCAGACACCACATTCTCAGGCAAGGCATTCCAATCATTAACAACTCTGCACGAAAAAAACCTGCCTCTCACTCCCCTACTCACCCTCTTTATAAAGTTTCCAGGGATGACCTCTGGTTCTCCCCTGATCTCCCACTATTCTCTGTAAAACGTCTCCAGCATTGATGCTATAACAGCCCCTTATCAACTTGTAGGTCTCTATCATATCACCCCTCTTCCTCCTGTTCACCAGACTCTGCAAATTACATCTTCTCAATCTTTCCTCATACTCGACATTCCAGAGGTCAGAAACTACCTTAGTCAGTCTCCTTTGGACCCTATCCAACATCTCTTCATTCTTCTGAAAACCTGGTGACCAAATCTGGGCACAATAGTCCATGTGTGGTCTAATCAAAGCCTTATACAATGGAACAAGAATCTCCCTACTTCTATACGTCAGTGTCCTCCGCATCATTCCCAGAAGCCTTTGTGTTGTCTTCACAATTTTTGCTGTGTCCCCTAAATTTTAGATCCTTATCCACTATCACCCCACCCCAGATCTCTTATTTTCTCTACCTCCAACAATATATTCTCACCAAGCATAAATTCTGCATCCCATCTTTGTTTTCCAAATTTTAAAACCTTACATTTTGCAACATTGAACTCGCATCCCCATTTCCATGCCCAATCACTCAATTTATTCAAGTCTTCTTGTAAGGCCACAACATCCTCACTACTCTTTATGGTTCGTCCCAACTTTGCATCATTTGCAAACAACTGAACATCTCCATCCAAATCTTTGCCAATATCATTAATATGCAAGTTAAATAGTAATGGCCCTAAAACAGACCACTGAGGCACTCCACTAGTGAATTTCCTTTTCCTGGATATCGCACCCCCAATACACAACTTGTTGATACCTATTAGATAGCCAGTCTCCAATCCAATGCACCAATCTAATATCCAACCCCATCTGTTCTAGTTTGACTGTCAACCTATCATGAGGTACTCTATCAAAAGCCTTTGCGAAATCCAAGTATATTACTGGGGTGCTTAAGGGTCAAAGCTGTATAACTGAGAGGAGACCTCCACATAGCCTTTAAAGGAATGAGGAGAACCGACCAGGGCTTCTGACCTAATGTCCAATCCTCACCTTCTCGTGGTGCACCCTGTTGGGTATCTACTTTGATACTGAACGAACGAGGATGGGCTGGCAATTTGGGATTTAGCCGACCAAATTGTATTCTTATTGGTTAAACCAAAATAAAAAATGATGGTACAACATGACAAAATTTCATGCCGGCTGGGGCGTCGCCCGGTTAAACAAGGCCCCCGTTGTTTTCGCCAGGGAACCAGGGCGAACAGCGAAAAGTCAGCTACTGGAACAAATCTGAAAACAAACCCCAACTCAACATCACCAGAGTTAAAGATCGGTACTATCAATGTAAGAAGCCTGAATGGCAAAGAAATGGAGCTAACTGAGGAATTAGATAAGTACCAGATCGACATAATAGGGGTGACTGAAATAAAAAAGACCAAAACTGGTGAGATCTTTCTGAGCAATAAATACAAAATGTTATATTCAGGCAATGACAATCAAGGAAAAGAAGGAGTAGCCATAGTATTCAACACAAAATACGAGGCTAATCTTCTTGAATGGCAGTCAGTCTCAAGTAGAGTAATGTGGGCAAATATGAGAATGGGGAACTGGACAATGAGACTTATTTGTGCCTATGGTCCCACAGAAGGTTCTACTAAGGTAGAAGTGGAGGAATTTTTTGAGGCTTTAGAAAAAGCAACTGACACAATGAAAAAGGAAAAGTTGGTCCTTGTTGGGGATCTAAATAGTAGAGTAGGAAATGATTGTGAGACATACAAAAATATTTTGGGAAAATTTGGAGAAAAGAGCAAAGCTAATAATAATGGCAAATATCTGTTGGATTTCTGCTCAGGACATGCACTGGTTATTACTAACACCATGTTCCAACATAAAAATGTGCACAAATTCACATGGAGAGAAGAGGCTAGGAATAAGAAAAGTCTCATTGACTATGTTATTGTTGATAGTGATGTTTTCTCCCTGGTGCAGGACACCAGAGTGTACAGAGGATTTGAAATTGGAAGTGATCACTATTTAGTCTTGAGCAGGATAAAATTGAATTTCATATTGAAAAGAATAACATGTAAGAAAGTTTTAAAGCGAATAAAAGTTGAGCAGCTCTCAGATGTGAACTGTAGACTAAAATACAGAAAGATTATTGAAAAGAAAATGAAAGAGTTTGAGAACAGGAATCAAACCTTGGAGATTCAGTGGCAAACTCTGAAGGAAACATTGATTGATTCTGCCAGAGAGGCATGTGGTGAGGTTGTTTGCAAGGATAGAAAAATCAGAACTCCCTGGTGGACACAGGAAGTTAAAGAGGCAGTGAAGGAAAAGAAGAAAGCATATCAAAAGTTCCTGGCAAATAAGTCAGCTTTTACTCTTACAGAATACAGAGACAAATGTAAGAAAGCTAAACAGTGTGTAAAACTAGCTAAACAAAAGTCATGTGAGGACTTTGGCAAGAATATAGAAAATAAATATCAAGAAGGTGGCAAAATATTCTGGAGGTTGTTGAAGAAGCTTAGGAATGGAGGAAAGAGTGCCGTAAAAGGAATTAGAGATGATAAAGGTGAAATGAAAACAGGAGAAAAAGATATCCTTGAAGTATGGAGTAATTACTTTGAAAAACTGCTAAATGAAACAAGCAGTGATGACAGCACAGTGATAAAAAACACTGACCAGGCATGCAGTCAGGAATACATATCCATACTTGAAGTAGAAAAACCCATCAAAGGCTTGAAATGTGGAAAGGCAGCAGGAGTAGATGATATTCGACCAGAAATGCTGAAGTATGGTGGTATAAGAGTCTTACAGTGGCTGCACTGCATAGTTCAGAAAGCTTGGACAGAGGGACGAATTCCCGATGATTGGAGTAGAGCTCTCATAGTACCCATATATAAAAAGGAAAATAAAACTGAATGTGAGAATTACAGAGGTATTTCCCTACTGAGTGTTCCTGGCAAGATCTATGCAAGTATACTTGAGAAACGGTTGAGAAGAATTGTGGAAGAAAAACTTGGTGAAGAACAAGCTGGATTCAGGCCAAATAGAGGCTGTCAGGATCAGATCTTCACTTTACGACAAATAGTCGAGAAAGCATGGGAATATAACAAAGATCTGTATTTAAGTTTTGTCGATTTGGAAAAGGCATATGACAAGGTGCCAAGAGAGAAGCTATTCAATACGCTGCAGTTATATGGTGTCAATGGGGCATTATATCAAGCAATACTTAGTCTTTATTTGAGTTGTAAGTCAGCAGTTAGAATTGAAGGAAGTACAGGAAGATGGTTTAATGTTAAATCTGGTGTGAGACAAGGATGTACATTATCCCCTCTGTTATTCATTATCTATATGGATCACATTATGAAGGAATGTGGTATTAAACCTGATATCAAAATTGGAGATGTTAATGTCAGCTCTTTGCTTTATGCGGATGATGTTATACTTCTAAATAAATCCGCTACAAGTCTGCAGGATTCTCTGACTAAATTGAATAGCTGTTGTAATAGATATGGTATGAAGGTCAGCAATAAAAAGACAAAGACAATGAAAATAGGCAGAATCATTGAAAATGTCAACTGTGTTGTGAATGGAGAACCTGTGGAACAAGTAAAACATTTCAGCTACTTAGGCACAATTTTTACTGAAGATGGTAAACTAAATATAGAAATAGACAACAGAATCAGCAAAGCTGGTATCGTGGGAAGTCAATTGAATAAATTCATATGGAATAAGAAAGAAATTAGTCGGAACACTAAATTAGCTGTATACAAGACTGTGTTCAAACCAATTTTAACTTATGGATCTGAGAGCTGGGTCAGAAGTAAAACACTTGACCAAAGACTAGAGACCGCAGATATGAGAGTCCTGAGAAAGATTAGAGGCGTGAACAGATGGCATCAATGGCAATATCATATTAAAAATGAGGATATTAGGAAAGAACTTGACATTGTCAGCATCCAGGAATGCGTTAGCAGAGCTAATCTCAGATGGTATGGTCACTTAAATAGAATGGGAGAGGAAAGATTAGCAAAACAAGTGTTCTCTGCCAGGTTGGCAGGAAAACGACCCAGAGGAAGACCAAGATATAGGTGGATTGATACGGTACAAAGTGCCTTAGACGATAGAAATATAAGATCTGATAATGTTGGAGTCTTGACAAGTAACAGACTGATTTGGAGGAAAATTGTAGATAGGAAGTTAGTAATGATGTAATTTTTTTCATGTAGTACTGTCATATCCTGTACACTCCTTGAGGGTACATGGCAGGAATTTGATGATGATGATGATGATGATGAAGTATATTACTGTGTATCCCTCTCCTCTGTCCAAGGAAGCAGTCACTTTATTGTAATAAGTAGATTACTAAAACATGACCTCTCTTTAGCAAATCCATGCTATCCATCAAAGATAATACCATTATTGTCAACCCAACTCTGGATCCTAGTTCTCACAAGCTTCTCCAACAACTTAACCACAACACCTGACACACAGATAGGCCAATAATTTGATGCTTGAGTTCGATCACCTCCTTTATGAAGTGGCACAATCTTGCCCTCCTTCCACTCCTTAGGAACTTGACCGAGTGAAAGACTCATTAAAAAAATATGTCAAGGCAGGTGTCAACTCCGTGGTACATTCTTTCAGAATACGTGGTGATATATTATCAAGTCCCATAGCCTTATTAACATCTAGTGTACTCAACTCCCCATACACCTCTTGCTCACCTACAATCAGTGTCTCTTCCCCATCATTAACTGCTCTCAATCCCTCCATGAAGTCACATTCAGAAGATTGAAAGCTCTTTATGAACTGTTCATTAAGTATCTCCACCACACAATCTGCATCAGCTGTCTTTATACCATTTTCTCCGATCAATGTCATCCTTCCATAATTATTCTTTCTTTTGCTGACTACATATCGAAAGAATTCCTTAGGATTCTTTTTGGCTTCATTAGCCAACTGCTGTTCATATCTCTCTTTAGCTACTCTCACCAACCAAGTCACCTTCCTTGCTTGGTCTTTGTAGACCTCATGGAATTGGTTATTTCCACTTCTCTTATGCTGCCTACACAATGCCCTTTTTCTCTGTATGGCATGCTTAATCTCTTTATTCATCCATCGCACACCCACCTTATTTAACCTTCTCACCCTTGGAATACATTTAGACATTGCATCTACTAAATAGTTTTTGAAAATCCCCAAAGCTGCATTGATCTCTTTTCCAGCTAACTCCTCATTCCACGCTACACCTGCAAGCTATCTCCTGAGCTCTTCATAATCACCCCCATTGCAGTTCCACATATATCCTTTTCTTGCAGAGGTCCTCGCACTGCTGGCATACCACCCAGGTAATCACCTCATGGTCACTCTCTCATCAATTGGTGGATGATTTGATACCTCATTTATAATTACATCCTCTGATGAGATGACCAAATCCAAGACCCTCAATCCTCATGTGCCCTCTGTTACATACTGTCTGAGGTAGTTATCCCTCAAAAACTCAAGAAATTCATTTTCTTCAGTTTCAGTTGCTATCTGATCATTCCAGTCTATATTGCCATAATTAAAATCACCCATAATGATCACCCTTTTCTTATTTGCTTGGCTAATTTGATTGTACATTTCATTATCACCACCATCCACATTATCTGGTCTATAACACATCCCACCAAGTATTTGATTCCATTCACCTCTATCTCACACCATACTGCCTCAAAACCACTGGCCCTATTTCCCTCTTGCATCTCTATCTTGTATGGACATAATTCTTTCTCTATCATTAATAGAACCCCCCCTCCCTTTTTTACCCCTTCCATCTCTATTCCTGTCAGGATGTCATCCTCTTCCAACCATGTCTCACTTATTCCGACAATCTTTGGGTGAACAGACGCAATTAGTGCAACCATTTCATCTGCCTTGTTTCTTATACTTCTAGCCTTTGAATACAAGCATAACAGCTCATTTCTGGATCTACAGCTAGTTCCGCTGATGCCATTCACTCGATCACTCGATGTGATCTCTCCATGCTCAATTGGGGTCATTTCCCTTTCTGCTTCTTCATTTTAAAACCCTTTTCAATTCCAACTGTTTCCTCTTGTTCCCTGGTCATTCCATTCCTTTTCTGCCTACACATGCTCACCGCCTCTTGGAGCATCCACTTTTCTCATGCTGTGTACCCCTGTCCACCCTGAGTGTCCCCGTTTCCCTGCTCCTCTTGCACACCCATTCTCTCATTTTCTATACTCATACCACTCACTTCCCCATTCATAACCACCTCTTCAATCCCTCCTGTCTTACTCTCCCGCTCTTTCACATCACTTCCCACTCAATCTGATTCATTCTCTCTATTCACTTCTCTACCTTCCAGCAGCAGTCTCTCCAAGTGACTCACACCCTAACCACTCAAATGCAGTCCATCACTCTCATACAGCTCACTTCGTCCCTCAAACTCATTCCACACATTAACAAACTGTACTCCCATCTCCTCACAAATTTCAGCCAGCATATCATTGATTTAGCGAAGGCAATCGACAGGGTGCCACATGATAAGCTGATATTTAAGTTGCAGCACATGGGTTTGAATGCCAACTGGATTCCGGATTGGCTGTCCAATAGGTATCACAGAGTTGTGTATGGTGGGGCAGTTTCAAAGACACAAAGGATTAGAAGTGGGGTCCCACAGGGCTCAGTAGTGGCACCTATATTGTTTAACCTTTATATGTTTAAATGTCAGAAAGATCGCACCAGTTTTTGTCTTTTTTGTTTCAGTCACCCCTATTATGTTGATCTGGTACTTATCTTATTCCTCAGCTAGCTCCATTTCTTTGCCATTCAGGCTTCTTATGTTGATAGTTACCGATCTTGAACTATGGTGATGCTGAGTTGGGGTGTGTTTTAAGATTTGTTCCAGTAGCTGACTTTTCGCTGTTTGCCCTGGTGAAAACAATGGGGGCCCTTGTTTAATTGTGTGATGACCCAGACGGTATGAAATTCTGTCATGTTGTATCATCATTTTGTATTGTGGTTTAAGCCAATAAAAATACAATTTGGTTGGCTAAATCCCAAATTGGCAGCCCATCCTTGTTTGTTCAGTATCCAGGTAGATACCTAACAGAGTGCACCATGAGAAAGTGAGGATTGGACATTAGATCAGAAGCCCTGGGTGGTTCTCTGCATTCCTTTAAAGACTATGTGAATGTCTCCTCTCAGTTATACAGGTTTGAGTCTTAAGCGCTCCTTAGAGACAGAATGTAATAGGGATGTATCCTTAGGGATACAATGTAATAGGAAATTCATAAGGACAGAATATAATAAGTGTAGTATTTTCAGAGAACAGAATGAAAAGGATTGGCAGAGGGGTTTGCTAAAGATAGTAGAAGAATTATACCTGAAAAGAGAAGTTCAGAAGGAAGACAGGGAAGCAGAGGGTAGCGCATTTGAGATGATCTGGTGTGAGATACAGGAGACAGAATGAAATATAATTAAATGCAACTATAAACCAGAGTATGTAAGGAATAATATGGATGCATGCAGTGGCAAATTACGCAATTAGTACAGCTCAAATAGTTACAATGGGGCACTTCAACAATCAAGACACTGATTGGAAAGTGAACAGTCATGGGGGGGGAGAAGGAAATGTAATTTATACAGCTGCTAAGAGAAAACTGCTTGAGACAGCATGTAATAGAGAGGACTTTGGATGTAAGAGTGCTAATCAGGTGACAGCATCAGAGAACTTAGTAATAACCAAAGCAGCAACATTGCCTCCAAATGAGGAGAGTGATCATGCTGTTTTAACTTGGGGAATGGCAAGACATTGAAATTTTCAGCTAAGAAGTATATATATATATATATATAAAATTATAAATAGATAATTATGAGAAACTGAGGGTCCAGTTTGAAGCAGTGCCATGGCATAACAATCTGAAGGGGAAAGATGTTAACGGTGCATGGGAGATAAAGGATGTTTGAAAAAAGCAGTACCAGAATGAATACCCAAGCATCAGCTTGGGTATTCATTCTGGCACTGCTTCTACTAAATAGTTCTTGAATATCACCCAAGCAGCAATGATTTCTTTTCCATCCAACTCCTCATTCCATGCTACAGCTGCAAGCTGCCTGAGCTTCTCATAATCATCATCCTTGGAGTTCCACACATATACCGTTTTCTCACGTAAGTCCTCACATGTCATTGTCAACGACATAGGTGTAATCACTTCATGGTCACTCTCACCATCTGGACAGAGATTTGATACCTTATTTATAGCAACATCATCTGATGAGATGATCAAATCCATGACTCTCAATTTTGGTGTGCTTGAGGAGCAACTACCTCAGGTAATTGTTCCTCAAATACTAAAGAAACTCATTTTCTTTACTTCTGGTTGCTTTCTTGTCATCCCAATCTATATTGCCATAATTAAAATCACCCACAATGATCATTCTTTTCCCCTTTGCTTGGCTAATTTGCTTATACATTTCCTGCCTACTATCATCCATATTTTCAGGTCTATTTGCAACATCCAACAAAGTATTTCATTTATTCACCTCTATCTCACACCATACTGCTTCAAAACCACTACCACTATTACCTCCTTGCATCTCTACCTTGTATGAACATAATTGTTTTTCTATCATGAATAGCACTCCACTTCCCTTTTTATCCTTTCTATCTTAAACAAATATATCATAACCTTTTATCTCTATTCCTGTGAGAATGTCATCCTCATCCAACCATGTCTCACTTATTCCAACTATTTTTGAGTGAATGAACTAAATCAATGCAACCATTTCGTTTGTCTTGTTTCATACTTCTAGCATTCGTATATAAACATAACACTCATTCCTGTATCTATAACAAGTTTCACTAATACTACTTATTAGGTGTGACTTTTCCATACCTTTCTCGAGCCATTTCATTTTCTCCTTACTCATCCTAGAACCTTCTTCAAATCCAACTGTTCTCACCTACATTACAGGCCATCCCATTTTCTTCTTCTCTATACATGCATTCATATTTTATTTGAGCATCAACATTTCTCACGCTGTGTTCTCCTGTCCACCCTGAAGTCTTCCCTCACTTATCTGTCTGTCTTGTAAACTTGTTTTCTCTACACACATGCTACCCATTTCTTCATTTATAAGCACCACTTTAATCTCTCCTTGCTTACTCGCCTGCTCTTTAACATCACTTCTAACTTGCTCAGATTCATTCTCTTCACTCATTACTCTCCCTTCCAGCAGCAGTCTCTCCAAAGGACTCACAATAAAACCATTCAAATGCAGTCCATCGCTCTTATACAGTTCAGTTCTTCCTTCAAACTCATTCCACACAGTAACAAACTGCACTCATTTCTCTTCACACATTTCTGCTAACATATCATTCATAATTCTTGCTCTCCATCTCATCTCATCACTGTCATACCTGGTCAACACACTGACTATCTTTCCTATCACACTATTATCTTTTATCTTTCTCAACAGCCTCCTGATATCCAATTTTACATTCTTCTTGTTCCCAGTTAAGTCGTTTGTCAGTGCTACCAACTTCTCTGCTCGCTCACTCCTCATATACAACACCTCATTAACTCTATTCATTTTACTTCCTGGGAAACAAATCTTGTGCATGTTCTTGTTTACCATACTTCTAATAATAGAATCACCATACAATACCAATTGAGGTTCTTTCATTACCTTTTTTTCACACCAACATCATTTGTTTTTGTCTTCTTCACTCTTCCATACACATCTCCAATTCTCTTTATTTCACTCTGCATCTGCATCATCTTCACCAACTCAGCTTTCAAATCTTTTTTTTCACTATCATTCACTCTTACTATTTTATCACCAGTCACAAACACAATTGTTTGCTGTCAAGCACACTCATCATCTTACTGCTAACTGCACTCCGTTTTTCAACATCATTATTGCCTGCTTTATCGTCAATTGAACTTTTTTTCTCACTATCACTTCCATACACACACACACACATACACTCTCTCTCTCTCTTTGAACATTTGTGCAATCTCTTCACCTGTTGTGTTAATTACAATGCCATGTTCCCTAATCATATTTAAACTATCTAAACTCATATTTAAGCAAGTCTCATGGTTCATCAGAATATTGCATTTCCTAGATATCTACACTCATTCTTTTCTCTTATTCAACCTCGCTACATAAATATCTATGACATCTTCCCACGCATACATACTACATTCACAACACTGTGCCATTTTTGAGAAATCCACAGTGTTTAGTTTATTCATCTTTCATGCAAACCTGTGCAATGATCTGCCTTTCTTCGCTATGTTGTATCAGTGTGCTAAGAAAAACAATGAATTTTATGATAATAGCATTATAGTATTATATTTTAGCATTAGTCAGCTCTACTTGGTCAAAAATTATCAGCCACAGTAAGACCACAGTAAAGGGTATTGTATTTTCAGGGAGGACATAGGGAACAGGATGAAAAGAGAGGAGTTACTACAACCAACCAAAAGAAAAGTTAAGGAGGATTTTTAGAACTTGAAGAGATGGTTCATTTGAGACTGTACATATCTCCAATTCTCTTCATTTCACTCTGCATCCACCTCATCTCTTGTCTCACCTTCATCAACTGAGTTTTCAAATTTTGCATATTCTTTTTTGGTATCATTCAGTCTCACTATTTTATCAGCACTCACACAAACTTGTTCGCCATCAACCCCACTTTCCGCCTTACCATTAATTGTACTCAGTTTTTCAACATCATTATTGCCCAATTTATCATTAATTTTATCATTATCACCCACTTTATTGTTAATTTAACTTTTTTCTTGCTATCACTTCCACACACTCTCTGAACATTTGTACAATCTTCAACTGCCATGTCAGTTATGACACCATGTTCCCTACTCATATTTATGTGCTGCCTCAAGGTCTATTAGAATATCATATTTCCTATATACCCACACTCATTCTTTTCTCTTATTCAGCCTCTCTACATGAATATCCTTGACATCTTCCCATGCACATATACTACATTCAGCACCATACCATTTTTGAGAAATACACGCTGTTTACCTTATTTGTCTTCTGTGCAGATCTGCACAATGATTTGCCTTTCACCACCATATCTTAGGCATCATGTGGTGGAGGCGGAACAAGACGATGAAGAATTATTGATTTGTTGATAGCATTAGAGGATCTGATTTTGACTGAGATGTCATACTTTCCCCCAGTCAGTGAGAGGGACCATGTAGTCCTGACTTGGAACATAAATAGGCATGTAGAGGTATTACGGCAAAATGAGTTTATGTGGAATTATAAGGTAGGCAACTATCATATGCGTAGAAAACAGCTTTCAGTAGTACAATGGATGAAAGAAGTTGAAGGATAAGAGGTCGCTAGTGCATGGGAAAAACTGAAGAAAAAATTGTTGATAAAAATTGCAGATGTATACCTTGAGTGAAGAAGTTAAAGCAATTTTGAGACGAATGGATGATAAGAAATTAAAACAGAACTGCAGATAAAAAAGCGATTATGGGAGACACATAAAGAGAAAGGTAGAGAACAGCTGTATGAAGAATCAGGCTCAGTCTAGGAAAGTTACTAGTATTGTAAGGAGAGAAAAATTATAATATGAGAGGAGACTAGCAATGCAATCCAAGCTATTGTTGGAGTTAGGTCGTATATCTGGTCGTAACAATAGCTAACAACATACGTTTAGATGTGGCCAACATCCTAATCAAGTCCAAGCCTCCCAAAAATAATATCCCACATAAGGAATTCATTGCTATAAAAGAGCTACACAACAACAGCCAGATTACCATAACAAAAGCAGACAAAGAAAATGCAACCGTGGTGATGGACACAACTAAATACGAAAACAAAATGCACACACTATTACAAGATCAGTCAACATACAAAATTATAGATCGCAATCCCACCAACACACAAAAGAATAAGGCACGAAAATTATTAAAAAAAAGTCACTTCCTGGCCCAAAGACACAGTTAGCAAACTCAAACCCTTCCATGTTAAAACACCGAGGATCTATGGATCACCAAAAATTCACAAACCAGGCACACCCCTACGCCCAATTGTGGACAGTATAAATAGTCCCACATACAAACTGGCTAGACATTTAGCGAAGCTACTAGCCACTCTCACTAACAATTCTCCCTCCTTTGTCAAAAATTCAGCACACCTAAAAAGCATCTTACAACACCTTACCCTAAAAAGCTCAGACTTAATAGTAGGCTTTGACATCACTTCACTATTCACAAATGTA
The DNA here is from genome assembly GCF_054136105.1 of Typopeltis vanoorti. NCBI lineage: Eukaryota > Metazoa > Arthropoda > Arachnida > Uropygi > Thelyphonidae > Typopeltis > Typopeltis vanoorti. The sequence goes on from NC_143552.1 coordinate 158,188,737, forward strand.
CCACTAATAGAAACCCTCAATCTACTGAAGTCACACTTCCCCCCCTGATATATTTGAACTATTCAAATTCACAATACATGCAGGATATTTCACATGGAAAGGGAAAATATACAAACAAATTGATGGGACAGCCATGGGCTCCCCCCTTCCCCCCCCAGCCAACTTTTACATAGAACAATCCACATAAAATAAACAAAATACTAAACACTCCTAAGAAACCCCTCCCACCATCCACCACAGAGAACTACAACAACAAAACAGTCACCATCCCTTACATTAAAGGCACATCCGAAAAGATCTCAAGAATTCTCAATAAACAAACTACGCACTACATTCAGATCATGTAGCAAATTAGTCACCCTCATCCGCTCACCCAAGGACAGTATTCCTCCTTTATCACATCCAGGAGGCTACCAAGTACCCTGCTCATGCAATCAAGCCTACTACGGTCAAACAGGAAGAACTGTGAATATCCGCATCAGCGAACATAAACGATACGTCCGGAATTATCATTATGGGAAGTCGGGCCTAGCAGACCATGCTCTGGATACCCCTGCACACAGGATCAACTGGAAAAACACAAAAGTACTACACAGAAACCCGTATAAATCAGAGAGATTGTTCTGAGAGGCGACAGAAGCCCTAAAACACACTCCAAATCTCAACAAATATGGCTGTATTAACTTGCCGAAGATCTGGGAGACAGTCATATTAAGAAAAAACTAGCACTTTTCTAGGACTCTAGTAATGTATGATAGTTTTTTTTTTTTTTTTTTTAAGATAGAGGGTGCCAAAATCAGGACTTTAGTCTTTGTGTTGCTGCTACAATTTTGTTTAAGTACACCATGTTGTTTTAGTCTCGCGTATTGTGACAAACAGTGTTTTTGTGCTCTGAAGATGCTGGTTATAATACCAGCGAAATACCAGCATCAAGTTAATAAATTAATTATTTACTTAGTTTCTGTGTTCTATTATACCGTTAAAATAATAAACAACATGTTCGACGAACACATAAGTCTGTCCACACGTATTTAGTGATCACTTTATTAGAGTGTTCATCGTGGTAGAGCAGGCTTTATTTCTAGAAGAATAAGGAGTGGTGAAGTCAAAGAAGAGAATATATTCTGGATACTGAGTATGTAAATATCAGTAAGGCAGGTGAAATAGATGGAATTTTACCACATGTTTTAAGGGAATGTTCTGTTGAACTGAATGTGCTATTAACTTGCAGTTTAAAGAAAAATCTTGCAATTAGAGAAGTTCTTGGAGAGTGGAAGGAAGGTAAGATAGTGCCAGTGCATAAAGGTGATGGCAGAAAGGAGGTGCAATATCAAATTATAGGCCTGTTTTGCATTTTCACTGGAGTTAAGATTTTGGAGAAATCAGTAAGAACTCAAATACAGAATTGGGCAGATAAGGGCAATATTATTTATGCAGGCCATCATGGACTTGTCAGCGAAATCTGGACAATAAAACAAAAAGACAAGCAGAAATGAAGTTTATGAGAAAAACTGCAAAGTATACCCTATTTGATCACAAAAGAAACAAAGATATTATGAAAGAATTAAACCAAGAACCAGTAATTGAAAAAATTAAAAAATATAAACATAGATGGATGGAACACGTTCAAAGAATGAAAACAGAAAGATTACCAAAACAAGCCTTAAAGTACAAGCCATTAGGAAAAAGAAAACCAGGACGTCCTCTTAAACGATTCAACGATGACTTCTAAGGCCGGAACAGGCCATACTAGGCCTAAATCCTTGATACGTATGATGATGATGATCGTGGACTTGTTAAAAGGCAATCCTCTTTCAGTAATCTGGTTGCCTTTACAATAGAGTAACAAGAGGCAGTGAATGAGGGTAAAGCATATGCTCTTTTTTTTATTTTATTTTGGAAAAGCATTTGACAGGGTGCCACATTACAGGTTGGTTATTTAAGTTGCAGCATATTGGTATGAATATCAGGGTATTGGATTGGATAAGCAACTGGCTTTCTGACTGATAACAGAGAGTTGTATACTGATAACAGATAGGAAGGTTAAGAGAAAGGTTCCACAGGTTTCAATACTGGGACCACTACTATTCAATCTTTAATAATATCACTGATATAATAATATTGTCACAGACTACTGGGAGATTCAGTTGTTTGCTGATGATGTGAAGCTTGGGAGAGTTATTAATAATAGTGCTGATGTTTTGGCTCTTCAGGAGATTTCGATAAGCTGGAAAGATGGACAAATGAATGAGGATATCACTTTAATGAAACAAAATGTAAATTTTTTGAAATTTGGAATCGACAGATAGTATGTTTCACACTAACTTGTTGGAGTTATACTGAAAGAAGTGAAGGAAGCAAGAGATCTTGGTGACTGTAGATAGAACTTTGAAGGTCAGAGGACATACTGCAAAGGTTGTGAAAACATCTCAGAGAATTACTGTAATATTGAAGAGGACATTGACCACAAGAGATAAAAGGGTGGTTGTCTCATTGTATACACTCAATGGGCAAAACATTAGAGATAAGTGTAATGGGAAGTTGAAACTGGCATCCCACACACAGAGTGAAATGTACCCAAACCAAATGCAGACAGTAAATAGTCCCGATATCAGGGCTTCCCAACAGTGTATTGCAATTGACAAACATGCTTAAATGTGATGATTTTAGCGACTTTGATCGTGGACATATTATCTGCACAAAACAGATAGGTCATTCTATTGCCCAAGTGGTAAGAACCCTAGAGTTTTCAAGAGCAACTGTATCAAGGGTCTACCATGAGTATACCATCAGTGAATGTACCAGCACCCAGCGAGCAAGTGGTAGCCGACCACATGTCATTGATGACTAGGGTCGACATAGACTGTCCAGGCTTGTACAATTGTAGGGCAATGGCACCACAAATCATATCCAGTTTCAATGTCAGAGATCCAAGCAGCGTCAACGAATGGACAGTATAGCATAACATTGGCTAGGTCTTGTCCTAATTGTGTACCACTGTTGACAGCTCACCATTGGGCATGCTCCTCACCTGGTCTCAGGACCATCAAAACCGGACCTCTGCAGAGTGGACCAGAGCCATGTGGTCTGATGAATCCCATATCAGTTGTACCAAGCTGACAGGAAGGTGTTGATGTGGTGTTGACAGCATGAGGCCATGGCTCCGTCATGCCAGGTTGGCTCTGTTCAAGGAGGTAGTAGCTCTGTGATGGTTTGGGGAACCTTCTCATGTGACACATTAGGTCCCTTAGTGTGTCTGGAGAGGTTCTTAAATGCTGTGAGCTACCAGAATGTACTGGCTGATCATCTACACACTTTCATGGCCTTTGCACATCCTGCAGTCGATGGTCTGTTTCAGCAGAACAATGCACCACCCCACTGAGCTGCAATCACCTAGACATGGCTCAGGGAACACTAACCTGAGTTTAGAACCATCCAGTGTCCCCCGAAAGGACCTGGATTTAAACCCGATCGAACATCTCTGGGATGTCATAGAGCAAGACATCAGATCCATGTATCCAGGAGTGATGTCTAAGGCACAGTTGTGGAAAATGCTGTAACAGGCATGGCTGGAATTACCTCTGGCAACCCTCCGGCATCTGGTGGAGTCAATGCCTTAGAACATACAGGCTGTTATTCATGCTAGAGGAGGACTGATATGCTATTAGGTAAGTATCTCTAATATTTTGTCCATCAAGTGTACAAAGCTTTGATCACACTGCATCTGATTTGATGTGCTCAGATCTGGTCACCAGGATTTGAAGGGGATGAAGTGATCTTGGAGAGGGTGCAGAGCCAGATTAAAAAAATTATACCAGGAATATGCAATGTTCATTAAGAGGATAGGCTGAAGGCATGCAGAAATAAGAGAAAAAAAGAGAAATACAGGAGAGGAATAACTCAAGAATAGCAGTGTATGTTATTCTTGGGTCATTATGACATAAGAACACCATTAGTTACTTATTCGCCCACTTTTGTATCCTCAATATTACCATTATCTTCCAGGTCATTCTCACTACTTTCACAACATTACCTCTGAATTTCAATGCTCTCTCTCTCTCTTTCTATCTCACTCTGAAATTTCTAGCCTGATTAGGTCTTGAAGCAAAACCCCACCAGATACTCTTCAGAATGGAGAGTTTACTGCACTGATAGGAATCAATTACCATTATAACTTTGTCATATAACCAAAATATTAATATGATCTCCCCTTAACAAAATTGTGCTGGTTTACATAGAGAATCTTAATCATTCTCTTCTACTCAGTCCTTTATCCTATTTCTAACTAACATCTTCCGTATCATAACCGAATTGCAAATATCTAAACATGTCGAGAATTCAATGCTTCCCTTTCAACACTAACTTTATACAGTAGTACTGCTTTATCATATCAGGAAAACAAGTTAGACAATAATTTTCTAAGCATATTCACCCAGTTAATTTTAGAAAACTATCCATACTAACCTGATCATTTCGACTTCGTCCTGTATGAAGTTTACCACCAATTTCCTTCCCTATTAATTCCTATAAAACAAAATATAATTTACATTAAATAGATTGCTTCAATATCAATTTGCTAACAACTGCTTTTATGAAAACATTATTTATCTTTTAATAAGATTTATATATCAATAAATAAATAAATAAATAAATATATATATATATATATATATATACAGTAAAACCCCAAAGTTACACGGTAGGTGGGACCAACAAAATGCACGTAAGTCAAATTCGCGTAACTCGGGGTATAATTTTGCATGTAATTTATATATACAAACATACAAAACATTAGTTAATTAGGACCAAAGGTTTACAAAAACACCTATTTTTTTAAGAAATACTGTACAATCATAATTGTAGTGTTTTGTACATAAAAAAAAGAAAGTTATTTCGATGTCGATGGTTTCATAAAATCTAATAGATTCCTCTGACAGCATAATGTCTTTTTCTTGTTATGCAAAATTTCTTCATAGCAAGCCAATGATTTTTTTATTCCTTGCCTTGTGGCTACAATTCATTCCTCGTTAAAATCTATGCCCTCCAAAATCTGTAAACCTTTCTTAATTAAGCTGAGACCTTCTGTTAATTTTGCACTTGTCATGTGCTTTTCTGGTAGAACTGGATCTGAGGTTTTGGTCTCTTCAGAAGCACTTTGCTCACACATCTCTATGAGTTCATCAATTGTAAGTGACTTGTTATGTGAGTCTAACAGCTCACTGACATCTTCACTGTCAACTTCTAAATCTAATTGCCTGGCAATTAGATTTAGAATAGAATTAAATCAGCCTGGCTTGGCTACATATTGTTTTTTGATCAAGTGGACAATATTTTACTCTCACTTGATTATCACACCATAATTTAAGCATCGTTTCCATCTCACCAATAATCCCATGACGTTTACGAATTATGCTTGAATTCAATGATTGGGCATTTTTCACAGCAGCGAGAATTCTTTGTTTATGATTGTTTGTACTGTGGATTCCTGTAGATCGAACTTCTTTGCTAACTCACAAATTTTCATTCCACCTTCAAAATTCTTAATAATGTTGAGTTTTGTTTCCAAAGTCAATGTTTTTCTTTTCTTGCTAGCTGTAGAAGAATCGAACTTGCTTCTTTTGGATGACATGATTATTTTTTATGTGATAAAATTTTTATCAAGAAGAACATAGCATTAAACAATAGCAAGGTTTGTAGACTATAAAAATGAATGGAGACAACGCGAAACACGTCAGTGCTTGTTCACAGCATGTGCGACACTGGCGAATGTGGCCGGCGCCGGAAAGATACGACCAGTGGTGAGGGTGAAGCAGAACGGGAATACGTACATAAAAGAAACCGCATAACTCCAGATTCACATAAGTCAGGGTAGCGTAAGTTGGGTATTACTGTGTGTGTGTGTGTGTGTGTATATATATATATATCACTCTCTCATGCACAAGAGGCCACAAGACCTATATGACATACGCACATAAACTTCAGATGCACCCAAAAAGTATTTCTTTTCATTAGAAAAACATCAACAAGAGTTCACCAACAGCTCTGCTATAATAACAGATTGTGGAAGCATTACAGACAATCATGATGAAATCCTCCTATAGACCTTACAGTACTCAGCTAAAAAAAAAAATCAACTAACGCCTTTTTATTCCCATATACAGGGAGTAGGCGAGGCCATTTAGCCCTATCTAACTTTTGGAGACTGAGTGGGCAGTTCAATCTCCACTGGTACCAATCAGAGATAGATGGCCCAAGGCTATCACTAATTAAGTGGTACACAGTGAAGAGAGACGGCTCAAATGTGCCGCCATCTCGTGGTCCCTAACTCTAACACAATATATTTAATGTCTGAAATAATGTGGGTTCTACGGTCGATTTTCTTGAGTTTCCGGGACGAAAAACCCGAGTTTCCGGGAGGAAAAACCCGCTTGCCTGTGCCAGAGATCGACTAACTCGGGAACCGGTCGAAAAAAGGCTTAGAAAAATTTCCTCTAGTCGCCGACTAGACTCGAAACCAAATCTTCCTTCGTGCGGCCAAGCGCCGTGGTGTGCAAACGCCACATCCACTGAGCTACACAGGCTCTCTTACAGTACTACAAGAATATATACAAAACCAATGCAACATCCGCTGATGCCACTAGTAAAAAACTATCATTCTCGATGCAGCATAAAACAGAACTTCCAATCACATGATCTGAGAAATGCCTGCATCTCTCTAACAAAAGATAAATCTTTGGGCACAGATGGGCTTATTAATGAGTTTTATCAGTCCTTATGGAAGCAGCTTGGACCTACTCTCCATAAATTATATATCAAAGCAACTACTAATGGCCTCTCACCTAGTATGACAACATCAATCATTAAGCTCATCTCAAAGAAAGATGGCCTTACAAAACTAGGAAACTGGTGACCCATCTCCATTATAATCACTGACTGTAATGTCCGCGCGGTTAGCCTAGTGGCTATGTGCTTCGCAACCATATGCCTGGGGAAGGAGTGTCCTAGGTTCTTGTCGACGACATGAGGAGCTTAAGGATCTTCCTCAGCCATAGCCAAGTTAGCCGGTCCCCAAGTTTATCTAGAGTTTTTCATCTTGCAAGCAGGCAAACCACCCAGTTAACACATGCGGATACAGTCAGGAATACTTAAGACAATCCCTCCAGCCATAGGTCTGAATTGTCAGCTATGCCGGTCCCGAAGCCAGATAAAAATAGGGGAGATTGAGGTGGTGCAGTACCTCCCCATAAAAGGGGCTCACGGCCGTTGCATCACCATACGAAATAAATGAATGAACCGACTGTAATAAGATAATATCAAAAGTTATTGCCAACAGACTAAAGCTCACTCTGAATGAGCTAGAGTCTACTGGAATGGCTTTTAATATACAGGCACCAGAGCTATTCTATTACAGAGCGATCCATCCATGAAACCTACACCTCATAAATGATCTGATAAGTATACTATCAAAACAGTGAACACATAGGTCTTGTAACACTTGACCAAGAAAAAGCTTTTGACCATACTGAACATTCCTACCTATTCAGTTTCTTGAAAGCCTTCAGTTTGGGCTGGAATCATTTAAGCCATTAAGATACTATATGTTAACGCTCACTTCTACAAAAAGATAAACAACAAGCTCACCATATCTATACCATACAGCAAAGGCAATAAACACAGTTGTCCTCATTCTGGTCCCCTTTACATAATTGCTATAGAATCCTTTCTATGTCGAGTAAACATGTTGCTTAGGCCAACCTATCATAATCTCTCTTACCAAGCTCTAACCTTGCAGAATAACCTGATGATGTTACTGTTAATAGCTCATCATGATGAGGATTTCTCCAACACATAAGCAGCATACCAAGAATATCAAGCAGCCTCAAGAGCCAAACTAAATACACATAAAACCACAGGACTGTGTTGTAGCAAATGGAGAAGCCGAACCAACTTCCTACGTCTGGCCACTGGTCTGATGAGAAAAACAAATAACTGGGAATTCAGTTAGGAAATACTCTCATGTGGATAAGAACTGGGAAATACTTAAGAAACATTTCAAGCAAGTACTAAAAGAGTGGATGGTATGAGCTCCTATAGAGGGAGAGCAATAATTATCAATCAAATAGCTGCCAGTTCCTTTGGCATACATTAAAACTAGCTCCTCCAGAACATGTTATCAAGAAAATACAATCAGAAATATACTACTTTATATGGCACTTTATATAAAACCAACTGGCTCTCCTACAAGAATCTCTCTCTTTTCTTCATATGGGAGGGCAGAACTTTGGTATTGGTCAACTACAAGATAACCATCCATACCCTATTTTTCATGAACAGCCAACATTATGAAAATCAACATAAACAAACTGCAGAATAGATCTTCTCTTCTACCACCAGAGGTCTCTCCCCCTCTATTGTTCTAAGAATGACAACTGTACATGTGCCAACACAACTGACCACATTTTACAGAGATGCTCTTCAAAGGTGGAAAAGTCTAGACCTACAACACACAGTAAAAGCAGCCTTAATTCTCGAACTATTCAAGGAACCTTTCTTCCATAACAGAATGATAATACCCCTCCCCGTAGACAATTATCCTTTTATAATATGACAGTAATATCCTTTTTAAAAGCCAAAGACTGTTTGACAGGAATTAACTCTCCCAAGTAATGTTTACATGATACCATGCTCCTAACAAGGATGATGATCTAAGTGTTTTTTTTTTGTTTTTTGTATTATATTATTATTATTATTATTCAGGCCTCCATGAAGTCAAAAGACTCATCGTGGGAGGTCCTTCCTAAGAAACACAAAGCCTATCATACCACTCCTTAAACTCATTGACCGTTCTCGCTCTCACCACTCCATCAGGCAATGCATTCCATGGTTCAATATGTATGCAACCTTTAAAATATAACCTTTAGAGTGTTTTCTTTCTCCATTCTTCTTCCTTTTTCGTATTAGGCCTAATGGCCTGTTATGGAGCTGTCCTAAGCCCTTCCAAACCATACCTGTCCCAAGGATAAGGTGGTTAGTCCTATGCCTCCTGGTGTGTGTCCCATGTCTGTAGTCATGTCATGTATTCACGGGGCCGGTTTGCCTGTTCTGGGGGACAAAAAACCCGACTTTTGTTGAATAAACCTTCAGTCGAAAGAGACCAGATGAAGGTTCCTCGCATCACTGATGGGAATCAAACCCAGGTCTTTTCGACCAAAGGGCTTTGTCTATACTGACTAAGCTATGGAGGCTGGCTCTTTCTCCATAAGAAATTTAATTCAAGATGATCAAATCAGATTCTGAATTGCACAGATTTGGTCATGGGGGTTTCCATGGTGATGAGGATCTGTTAGAAAGAGTCTAGAGAAGATTCATAAAGGCCTTATGAATTTTCTCTTATTGGTGCTTTGGAAGGTGGAGTATGAGGACAAATTGAGAGAATATAAATTGCAAAGCCTTATGAGTAGAATGAGGAGGATGATTGAAACATATAAGCTAGTCAAGGGTTATTAGGTTGACATGGAAGAGATTTATCACAGAATGGGAGACATGGGTAGAACAAGAGGCCATTGCTGGAAACTGTATAAGGAGGGTGTGAGCAGAGGAGTGAGTTCACTGGGTTGGTGAATGAAATGCATTGCCTGAATGTGTTGTGAATGTAGACACAGTGAATCAGTTTAAGGCATGGATGAGCATTGCGTGCAATAGTGTGTATCTCCCATGATGAGTCTCTGACTCTACGGAAGTCAGATGTAAATAATAATAATAATAAAAACACTAAATAAAAAATATCATCAATGCAGCAAACCCAAAGTAATGGATAAGGTTATACATTTGTTGCATATCATCTTTGGTGAGTGGCATTTTTGAATAGTTTGTCAATTGTTATACATGCATATCTCATTTTAACTACCACATTGGCCATGACATATTTACAAGTCAATGAATACATGGATGAAAAATTTCATAAATTATTTGATATATTTCAACCATATTAGGTGGTTAAATTAGTTTGTAGTCTTTGTTTCACTGAAGATGATTGAGTTTTTCTTTCAGAAATATTCATTGTTTAGGTGATCAGTAAATATCATCACAATAAATATTATAAGCTCTGTATTCAGCTGGGATCACACACAATGCTGGAAAAGCTCCTGATAAAAGAGGATAACAGGGCATGAGAATTGATTAAGCAGTATCCGACACAAGCAATATGACTGTGTACCAAGAATTATCCAAACAAATAAAGTAAGAGAGGAATGGAGAAACACTGAAAGCAGGCAAGGTGGGTGTGAAAAGCAAAACATAGCAAAAGGAATTCTGCTTGTCACATGTGTGTGGATGTGTGGAGTCCTCTGCTATGTCAATAATTAGGGAAATGTGATAATGGTGGATTGTTACAAGAGTATAGTAAGCAGGGGCAAAGGATGTAGTGGAATTATTAATGAGCAATTTACCAGTATATATCATACTAGTGTAAATGATGCTTTTCAACACGTAGAATAAAGGTAAATGATAAGAGGATTAAAAGTGAATAAATGAGAGGTATATTAAGTGATTTTTGGTCTAGATGTTAATAAGGCTGTGAAAATAAATGACATATTCCCATGCATTTTTAAAGAATGTGTGAAAGAGTTAGCTCTGCTCTTGACTTGATTATTTACAGAGATTCTTGATGGGAAGAGTTCTCCACAAGCATGGTCCTAGGGAAGACCATGCTTGTGGAGAACTACATACCAGTCTCTATATCTGCAGTTGTAGCAAAGGTACTGAAGAGGTTGGTTAGGAATAGAATGCAGAATAGGATTCTTTTTAATGATCAGTATGATATGTGAAAGGAAGGTCTTGTTTTAGAATTCTGCAATCTGTAATAAGAGAGAATGTGTTGGATAAGGGAAATTCATATATAGTGCAATTATTGGCCTACAAAGGCATTTGACAAGTTACCACATTACAGGTTGGTGTGCAAGCTACAGAAGAAGATTGGAGTAGATAACAGAGTGGTTGGATGGATTGAAATTTGGCTCCCTGAATGATACCAGCAAGTTGAATATGATAAGACTGTGTCAAAAAAAGGAAGGTAACTAGCATTCTGTTCTAAGGCCTTGCTGTTTAGCTTATTTGTTCATGATATTGCCGGCAAAGGTTGGTCGAATGGTAGAGCCTCTGCTACTAATAGCTCAGTTAAGTAAGTCTGAGCGCGGTTAGTAGTTGGAAGGGGCCCAATCGTTCGATGCTGTTGCCACACTCTCCCTCGATGAGTCTTTGGACTCCCTGGAGGTGTCAAATAATAATAATATTTGAATTGGACTGACTGGAATCTTAAGGTGTTTGCTGATGATGCAAAGTTGAGAAAAATTACAAGGAATGTCACTGATATTAATTCCCTTCAGGAAGATTCGAACAGACACTTATTTGAACAGACTGATATTATTTCTCTTCAGGAAGATTTGAACATTTATACAAAAGATTTGAACAGACATTTATTCAAACTTTGAATAAATGTCTGTTCAAATTGATATTAATTCCCTTCAAGAAGATTCGAAGAGACATTTAGCTTGGACAAATTTATGAGGTTATTGTGTTAATACTAAGAAGTGCCAGGTGTGTTGCACTTTGTTGAAGTTCAGAGATATATCGCCTGCAGTGGCGCACTCAGGATTTTTTTTTGGGGGGGGGGGGGAGTTGAGTAGATGATTTGAGAATACACACTATGTATCGCATACGACCTATGACTGAGCATCTCAATGATCGCAAATACATGATATCCATAATCTCTTCTGGCCTGGCTTGGGCAAACAAAGTAGCGCTCAGTCCACCTGAGCACTACTTTGTTCACCTTGTGTTCACAGCAGCTGTGATTCCCAAGAACTATAGGGTATTCCCACCTTATGTGACCGCTAATTTATAAGTAGTATAGAAATAGAAGACACGACACAGCATAAATTAAAAAATAAATTTTAATTAGGAAAATATTTTTGGAATAGTGTTTTTTTTTTCTTTTTCCTTGGGGGGTGCCAGGGCCCCAATGGCTTCCCCTCTGGGTGTGCCACTGTATGGCTGTATACTGTATTGTGGAACTGTATTTAGGAAATGAATGAGATTCAAGTTCTGGGAGTTGATAGTGGTCTAAAGTTGTTTAGAAACTTGGCTCCCCTTCTGAGTGTGCCACTGTATGGCTGTATACTGTATTGCGGAACTGTACTTAGGAAGTGAATGAGATTCAAGTTCTGGGGGGGGGGGTTGAAGTGTGTCCTCCATATCATATCAACACTTGAAGTGTGTCCTCTAAACTTCAGACAGTGGTCTGAAGTTTAGAGGACACACTTCAAGTGTTGATATGATATGGAGTACACTAACAAGTAGGGGCTAATCTGGTTTTCATTGTGATGTGAAAGCAGTGGAGAGGATCCAGAGATGAGTGACCAAGGTAACATGAGGACTATGGAATGTTGGTTATGGGAAGATGCTGAGGGAACATAAAATGCAGAGTTTGGTGACATGTGAAAAAGAGGTGAAATAATAGTGTTAAAGCTAGTGAGAAGATATTTTACAGGATTAATTACTGTGGAGTCCAATAAGATCAAATACATGGTGGAGCGTTGCTGCACACCTGGCAGATTGCTTACTGGTGATGATGAAATGCATCACCACATAAACTTAATGAGTACCAAGCAATTAATCATCATGGGTAATTTTAATTATCCAAACACCGATTGAGTAACAATAAAATCTCATGAGAAAAATTAAGCCAAATTTATTGAGCTGTTGCGAGACAGCTCATTAACTAGACCTGATAATAGTGTTAGAGGGGGTTTCAGTAAAAGATGTTACAGTTCTGCATCCAATTGGTGACAGTGATCATGCCATACTGACCTGGGAAGTAATTAAGTTGGATATCCCATATTGAAAAGGTTACATGGTAAACTTCAAAGCAAGAAATTATGACCAATTGAGGACAATGCTAGGGTTCAATCACATAGTATCAGTGCAAGATGGGAAGGATATCAACAGTGCATGGGAAGCATAGGAAGTATTTAATAAAATACATTAATGATGCCATATTGGATGCATCCCTATAGTGCATATCATAAATAGGGTAAAAGTGAAATATGTAATCTTATTAATCAAGAAATGCATAAGAAAAAGATTATGTGGAAAGATACCATTTGCATGAGGATCATGTCAGCTATGAAAATTATAAGGTGTATGCTAGAAGAGTTACTATGGAAAGTTAAGTCTGAGTATAAAAAGAAATGAGCTCTGCAAGCTGAAGACAATGCAAAACAATTCTATCATTATGCTACAAGTGAAAGGAAGAATGGATGTAAAAGAATAGCTCTACTGAATGTAGATGGTATGCAGATGACAGATGTAATTGAGACTGTTCAACTCCTGATAGCATTTAGGACTTTACATTAAGTGCTAAAAGCTATCAACCTGGTGTATGCAACATAGATCTCAATGCAACCTCTATAGTGAGGGAGGCAGTACTAGAGCTGTTGCATAAACTGAAGAAAAGTTTGGCAATAGGAACTAGTAGGATGCACACAGATGCTAAAAACTGTTCTGCTGAAATGGTTATACCTTTGACTTGACTGTATAATTTGAGTCTCAGAACAGGAAAGATTCCATAGAAGTTGAAAGGATATATGATAATCCCATTGCACAAGGGTGGTGCAAAGACTAATGTGTCTAACTATTGATATATGAGTATCTCTAGATTGGTAGTGAAGATTCTGGAGAAGTTGATAAAAGATCACATATAGAAATGGGTTGATAGAGGATTTATACTTTGCAATCAACAGCATGGGTTATATGGTGACTCAATCATTAAAGTGTGGTAAAAAAATAAAGTGCACAAGACATGTTTTACAGGTGGTACAATAAAGTGTATGACAGGGTTCACCCAGAAACTCTCGTTTTTCGTCCCCTAAAACAGGCAACCAGGTCCGGATTACAGTCATGAATATGTCCCAGCCATATGCTGGTCCCGAGCCCAGATAAAATTGGGGGGGGGGGGCAATGGTGAACTATCCTGTAAAAAAAATCTCACCAGGAACACTTTGTGGGCAATGCCTACAAAGTAGTTTCAACTGTTGGAAACAGCTGAAAGGTAAAAACCACCACCAACAACAATAAAGTGAATAGCAGATGCTTTGCAGAGAAGGAAAGAACAGGCATCAGAATTAATGGTATTAGTGGGCACAAATGACTTGAAAAGAGAGACAAAGAATGTGGAAAGGGATTTGAAGGAGTTGTTGCAGGAAGCGAAGGATAATTGTGTCACTGGGAAAGTAGTTAGTTTGCTGCCCAGATATAATAGTAGTGAACTGAGAAGGAGAGCAATGATACTATACTGAACAAGATGGCTGAATTATGTTAGGTGAAGAGTTTTCAATTTGTGAATGTATGGAATGAATTCAAAGGGAGCAATGGCTGTTTAATAAAAGTGCACAGGGTTCGTATAAAATTAGTACGCTAAGAGTCAGAGAGGGTTTGGAAGGGTGGAAGGACAGGAAGTAGAGTAGAGCAAAGTGATGCAGTGCAAAACGGTGGGGATGATAACAATATAAATGAAAATCAGAGTCAGGATCAGGGAAACAGGGATGGTCAGAACAAGGAGAGACGTGAACTATAGCAGAGAAAGTAAAGAAGGATCATGTTGATAGGATGGCCTCAAAGAGTGGAAAATTGTTATGCTTGTACACTAATGTAAGGAGTATCAGAAATAAAGGGTCTGAGTTTGTAGCATTGATTTAATCAGTATCCCCAAAGCTAATTGGCATAAGTGAAATTTGGTTGACTAAGGATGATATAATGTCAGGAACTTGAAAAGATAGGCTATAGAATTTTCTGAAAAGATAGGAAGATGATGAGGCAAGGGTGGAAGGAATTATTATTAATCGTAGCAGAGGAATTGTGTCCTTCAAGAATCAAAGTGGAAAATAGTAGTAAGCATAAAGATTTTGAAGCTTTCTATTGTAGGCCAGGGAATATGATTATAGAGAATACTGATTGTGAAATGTTTAGCCAAATTAGTTGGGCAAGTAAAAGGAAGATGATCCTAATGGGAGATTTTAATTATAGGAATGTGGATTGGAAAGAAGAAATAGTGTATAGTAACAAGGAGAGTTAATTTGTTGAGTTTCTGCAGGGATAACTATTAAAAGCAGAACGTGATGGAAGCAACATGAGGTTTATTGGTGTTAGATTTTGTGATATCTTCACAGGATGTGGTTGTCAGTGGTGCACCCAGGGAGGGGGCCAAGGGGCCCCTCCCCAAAAAAAAGAAAAAGGAAAAAACACTAGAAAATTTTCCAAAAATCTTTTCCTAATTAAAATTATTGTTTTTTTATTTATATTGTTCGTATCTTCTATTTCCATACTACTTATGAATTAGCGGTCACATACCCTATAGCTCTCAGGAATCATGGCCACTGTTGAACGCGAGGCGAAGTATTACTCCATCGGACCGAGCTCTACTTTGTTTGCCCGAGCCGGGCCAAAGGAGATCATGGGTATCATGTATTAGCGATCACTGCAGATGCTCAGTCATAGGTCGTATGCAATGTGTAGTGTGTATTCTTAAATTGTATACTTAACTCGGCCCCCCTCCCTAAGATTAAATCTTGAGTGCTCGGCCCCCTCCAAGATTAAATCCTAAGTGCGCCACTGGTGGTTGTTAATGAGGTATCAACACCACCACCTATTGTTGAAAGTGATCACGAGGTATTGGACTGGAAAGGAGTCAAACAGGAAAAAATTGTTATCAAGAAGGTCTGTATGTGGAACTATAAGGTAGGTGATTAACAGATGCTCTGTAGTCAGCTAGCATCAATACGTTGGGTTGACGAATTGTGTAGAAAAGATGTTGACAGTGCATGGGAAATGATAAGGTAGTATAAAACACAAGCAATGCATAACTGCATACCAAGAGTTAACTAATAAATAGAGTAGGACTGAGATGGATGAATGGTGAAATCAAGCAAGCAGTATTACAAAAGAATTGTCATGGAGGAAATACAACACTGTTTGCATTGAACAGATGCATGAGGAATATAAAGTGCAGGCCAGAAAACTGACAAGCATGGTTGAAAAAGAAAAAAGTAGAATATGAGAAGAGATTTCCATATACTGAGTGTGCTACTCAGTATATGAAATGTTACTCAACCAACCAGGCTGGCAAAGAGTGGAAAGTAAGAGGGTAAGAACGAGAGGCCATTCCTACACTTTTATACACCATTGCACAACTTCCAGGAATGATGGGCCATTCCTGGAAGTTGTGTAATAGTGTATAAAGGTGTATTGAATAGGAAGGATGCAAAGAAAAGATTTTTTTCATTGAGAACAATAAGTTGTTGGAATGCACTACCAGAATGCACTGTGAATACTAGAAGAATAAATGAGTTTAAGGTACAACATGATAGATATGTTCCTCATTAACTGGAACCACCCATGATGAGTCTGTTGTTCCATAGATGTTGCTATAATAATAACAATATTATTATTAGTAGTATTATGTAACACTTCCAAGGAGTCCAAAGACTTATCGAAGAAGGGCACCCACTCCACAACTCTCCGTCTCCACCACTCATCTACCAACTATAGCGAACAGCATCAACCACACCAACACCATCTACTGTCCACCAACACCACCACCACTAGTATTTTCACAGACAATCACAAACATTCATGCACGGAGGGATTCGAACCTGCAGCCTTTTGGCTGGAGAGCAGATATGCTAACCACTCAGCCAACCAGGCTGGGAAAAAATCCTACCTTTGTATGAGACTGGAGAACTCACCTTTTGTGCAAAGAGACCAGATAAAAGTTCTTCACGTTTGGACGGGAATTGAACACATGTCTCTGTGACCAAGGGCTTTGTCTATACAGACTACGAAGGCTTCCTGTTTGGCCGAGTGGTTAGCATATCCGATCTCCAGCATTTAATTTTGATGACCCTATATTTCTCTAAAACTATAGTCCATCTCATAAGTTATTTAGCAATTTAGACTAGTCTTGCTGTTATGAGGCTTTCACCAGAGCTTCTTTTAATAATTAGTGAAAATGGTGAAGAGTTGCCTCAGACTTGCACTACATGCATGTGCAAACTTGACTTACTTGTCTGTTTGCTTACTTGGGAAATAGGATTAAAAACCAAGTTTATATAAAATTACTTGGTATCTTGAATACATAATATACCCAAGTTAAAAAACTTTTTACATCTATCTCTCATCCTGAGATTTTATTTAATAAGGTCAAAGCACCTTGTGGCAACTTGTTTAGGTAAAATTCATAAGCTCTGCACTATTTCAACCTTAGTATTGTCAGGTCTGGCTCCCACTGACGAGACCTCAATAAAGATCGAAACCGGTATGGGTAGTGACCATTGCCTATAATGAATAGCATCATACATCTCCACAAGGGGATGTGGTTTACATTAAGGGAAAAATAAAAAGGAAAGTGATCAGAGCTTAATCCACCTTTACCACGGGTTGCACTACTATGAGTTGCCTGAGACTTGAACTCCGTGCAGGCGCAAACTTGACTTACTTGTCTGTTTGCTTCCTTCGGAAATAGGATTAAAAACCAAGTTTATATAAGTTTTAAAAGAGGTATACCGTGAGTAGACATATCGATACAAACTTAATAATAATACAAAAAATACTAAGGTAATATTATTACTAATATAAAAAATACGTTGTTTTCGCCAGGGAACCAGGGCGAACAGCAAAAAGTCAGCTACTGGAACAAATTTGAAAATAAACCCCAACTCAACATCACCAGAGTTAAAGATCGGTACTATCAACGTAAGAAGCCTGAATGGCAAAGAAATGGAGCTAGCTGAGGAATTAGATAAGTACCAGATCGTCATAATAGGGGTGACTGAAACAAAAAAGACCAAAACTGGTGAGATCTTTCTGAGCAATAAATACAAAATGTTATATTCAGGCAATGACAATCAAGGAAAAGAAGGGGTAGCCATAGTATTCAACACAAAATACGAGGTTAATCTTCTTGAATGGCAGTCAGTCTCAAGTAGAGTAATGTGGGCAAATATGAGAATGGGGAACTGGACAATGAGACTTATTTGTGCCTATGGTCCCACAGAAGGTTCTACTAAGGTAGAAGTGGAGGAATTTTTTGAGGGTTTAGAAAAAGCAACTGACACAATGAAAAATGAAAAGTTGGTCTTTGTTGGGGATCTAAATAGCAGAGTAGGAAATGATTGTGAGACATACAAAAATATTTTGGGAAAATTTGGAGAAAAGTGCAAAGCTAATAATAATGGCAAATATCTGTTGGATTTCTGCTCAGGACATGGACTGGTTATTACTAACACCATGTTCCAACATAAAAATGTGCACAAATTCACATGGAGAGAAGAGGCTAGGAATAAGAAAAGTCTCATTGACTATGTTATTGTTGATAGTGATGTTTTCTCCCTGGTGCAGGACACCAGAGTGTATAGAGGATTTGAAATTGGAAGTGATCACTATTTAGTCTTGAGCAGGATAAAATTGAATTTCATATTGAAAAGAATAACATGTAAGAAAGTTTTAAAGCCAATAAAAGTTGAGCAGCTCTCAGATGTGAGCTGTAGACTAAAATACACAAAGATTATTGAAGAAAAAATGAAAGAGTTTGAGAACATGAATCAAACCTTGGAGATTCGGTGGCAAACTCTGAAGAAAACATTGATTGATTCTGCCAGAGAGGCATGTGGTGAGGTTGTCTGTAAGGATAAAAAAATCAGAACTCCCTGGTGGACACAGGAAGTTAAAGAGGCAGTGAAGGAAAAGAAGAAAGCATACCAAAAGTTCCTGTCAAATAAGTCAGCTTGTGCTCTTAGAGAATGCTAAGCACTGTGTAAAACGAGCTAAACAAAAGTCATGGGAGGACTTTGGCAAGAATATAGAAAATAAATATCAAGAAGGTGGCAAAATATTCTGGAGGTTGTTGAAGAAGCTTAGTAATGGAGGAAAGAGTGCTATAAAAGGAATTAGAGATGATAAAGGTGACATGAAAATGGGAGAAAAAGATATCCTTGAAGTATGGAGTAATTACTTTGAAAAACTGCTAAATGAAACAAGCAGTGATGACAGCACAGTGATAAAAAACACTGACCAGGAATGCAGTCAGGAATACATATCCATACTTGAAGTAGAAAAAGCCATCAAAGGCTTGAAATGTGGAAAGGCAGCAGGAGTAGATGATATTCGACCAGAAATGCTGAAGTATGGTGGTATAAGAGTCTTACAGTGGCTGCACTGCATAGTTCAGAAAGCCTGGACAGAGGGACGAATTCCCGATGATTGGAGTAGAGCTTTTATAGTACCCATATATAAAAAGGGAAATAAAACTGCATGTGAGAATTACAGAGGTATTTCCCTACTGAGTGTTCCTGGCAAGATCTATGCAAGTATACTTGAGAAACGATTGAGAAGAATTGTGGAAAAAAAGCTTGGTGAAGAACAAGCTGGAATCAGGCCAAATAGAGGCTGTCAGGATCAGATCTTCACTTTATGACAAATAGTCGAGAAAGCATGGGAATATAACAAAGATCTGTATGTAAGTTTTGTCGATCTGGAAAAGGCATATGACAAGGTGCCAAGAGAGAAGCTATTCAATACGCTGCAGTTATATGGTGTCAATGGGGCATTATATCAAGCAATACTTAGTCTTTATTTGAGTTGTAAGTCAGCAGTTAGAATTGAAGGAAGTACAGGAAGATGGTTTAATGTTAAATCTGGTGTGACACAAGGATGTACATTATCCCCTCTGTTATTCATAATCTATATGGATCACATTGGGGTGCTTAAGGGTCAAAGCTGTATAACTGAGAGGAGACCTCCACATAGCCTTTAAAGGAATGCGGAGAACCGACCAGGGCTTCTGACCTAATGTCCAATCCTCACCTTCCCGTGGTGCACCCTGTTGGGTATCTACATTGATACTGAACGAACGAGGATGGGCTGGCAATTTGGGATTTAGCCGACCAAATTGTATTCTTATTGGTTAAACCAAAATAAACAATGATGGTACAACATGACAAAATTTCATGCCGGCTGGGGCGTCGCCCGGTTAAACAAGGGCCCCCGTTGTTTTCGCCAGGGAACCAGGGCGAACAGCGAAAAGTCAGCTACTGGAACAAATCTGAAAACAAACCCAACTCAACATCACCAGAGTTAAAGATCGGTACTATCAACGTAAGAAGCCTGAATGGCAAAGAAATGGAGCTAGCTGAGGAATTAGATAAGTACCAGATCGACATAATAGGGGTGACCGAAACAAAACAGACCAAACCTGGTGAGATCTTTCTGAGCAATAAATACAAAATGTTATATGCAGGCAATAACAATCAAGGAAAAGAAGGAGTAGCCATAGTATTCAACACAAAATACGAGGCTAATCTTCTTGAATGGCAGTCAGTCTCAAGTAGAGTAATGTGGGCAAATATGAGAATGGGGAACTGGACAATGAGACTTATTTGTGCCTATGGTCCCACAGAAGGTTCTACTAAGGTAGAAGTGGAGGAATTTTTTGAGGCTTTAGAAAAAGCAACTGACACAATGAAAAAGGAAAAGTTGGTCCTTGTTGGGGATCTAAATAGTAGAGTAGGAAATGATTGTGAGACATACAAAAATATTTTGGGAAAATTTGGAGAAAAGAGCAAAGCTAATAATAATGGCAAATATCTGTTGGATTTCTGCTCAGGACATGGACTGGTTATTACTAACACCATGTTCCAACATAAAAATGTGCCCAAATTCACATGGAGAGAAGAGGCTAGGAATAAGAAAAGTCTCATTGACTATGTTATTGTTGATAGTGATGTTTTCTCCCTGGTGCAGGACACCAGAGTGTACAGAGGATTTGAAATTGGAAGTGATCACTATTTAGTCTTGAGCAGGATAAAATTGAATTTCATATTGAAAAGAATAACATGTAAGAAAGTTTTAAAGCGAATAAAAGTTGAGCAGCTCTCAGATGTAAACTGTAGACTAAAATACAGAAATATTATTGAAAAGAAAATGAAAGAGTTTGAGAACAGGAATCAAACCTTGGAGATTCAGTGGCAAACTCTGAAGGAAACATTGATTGATTCTGCCAGAGAGGCATGTGGTGAGGTTGTGTGCAAAGATAAAAAAATCAGAACTCCCTGGTGGACACAGGAAGTTAAAGAGGCAGTGAAGGAAAAGAAGAAAGCATATCATAAGTTCCTGGCAAATAAGTTAGCTTTTACTCTTACAGAATATAGAGACAAATGTAAGAAAGCTAAACAGTGTGTAAAACTAGCTAAACATAAGTCATGGGAGGACTTTGGCAAGAATATAGAAAATAAATATCAAGAAGGTGGCAAAATATTCTGGAGGTTGTTGAAGAAGCTTAGGAATGGAGGAAAGAGTGCTTTAAAAGGAATTAGAGATGATAAAGGTGAAATGAAAACAGGAGAAAAAGATATCCTTGAAGTATGGAGTAATTACTTTGAAAAACTGCTAAATGAAACAAGCAGTGATGACAGCGCAGTGATAAAAAACACTGACCAGGCATGCAGTCAGGAATACATATCCATACTTGAAGTAGAAAAAGCCATCAAAGGCTTGAGATATGGAAAGGCAGCAGGAGTAGATGATATTCGACCAGAAATGCTGAAGTATGGTGGTATAAGAGTCTTACAGTGGCTGCACTGCATAGTTCAGAAAGCCTGGACAGAGGGACGAATTCCCGATGATTGGAGTAGAGCTCTCATAGTACCCATATATAAAAAGGGAAATAAAACTGAATGTGAGAATTACAGAGGTATTTCCCTACTGAGTGTTCCTGGCAAGATCTATGCAAGTATACTTGAGAAACGGTTGAGAAGAATTGTGGAAGAAAAGCTTGGTGAAGAACAAGCTGGATTCAGGCCAAATAGAGGCTGTCAGGATCAGATCTTCACTTTACGACAAATAGTCGAGAAAGCATGGGAATATAACAAAGATCTGTATTTAAGTTTTGGCGATTTGGAAAAGGCATATGACAAGGTGCCAAGAGAGAAGCTATTCAATACGCTGCAGTTATATGGTGTCAATGGGGCATTATATCAAGCAATACTTAGTCTTTATTTGAGTTGTGAGTCAGCAGTTAGAATTGAAGGAAGTACAGGAAGATGGTTTAATGTTAAATCTGGTGTGAGACAAGGATGTACATTATCCCCTCTGTTATTCATTATCTATATGGATCACATTATGAAGGAATGTGGTATTAAACCAGATATCAAAATTGGAGATGTTAATGTCAGCTCTTTGCTTTATGCAGATGATGTTATACTTCTAAATAAATCCGCTACAATCTGCAAGATTCTCTGACTAAATTGAATAGCTGTAGTAATAGATATGGTATGAAGGTCAGCAATAAAAAGACAAAGACAATGAAAATAGGCAGAATCATTGAAAATGTCAACTGTGTTGTGAATGGAGAACCTGCGGAACAAGTAAAACATTTCAGCTACTTAGGCACAATTTTTACTGAAGATGGTAAACTAAATATAGAAATAGACAACAGAATCAGCAAAGCTGGTATCGTGGGAAGTCGATTGAATAAATTCATATGGAATAAGAAAGAAATTAGTCGGAACACTAAATTAGCTGTATACAAGACTGTGTTCAAACCAATTTTAACTTATGGATCTGAGAGCTGGGTCAGAAGTAAAACACTTGACCAAAGACTAGAGACCGCAGATATGAGAGTCCTGAGAAAGATTAGAGGCGTGAGCAGATGGCATCAATGGCAATATCATATTAAAAATGAGGATATTAGGAAAGAACTTGACACTGTCAGCATCCAGGAATACGTTAGCAGAGCTAATTTCAGATGGTATGGTCACTTAAATAGAATGGGAGAGGAAAGATTAGCAAAACAAGTGTTCTCTGCCAGGTTGGCAGGAAAACGACCCAGAGGAAGACCAAGATATAGGTGGATTGATACAGTACAAAGTGCCTTAGACGATAGAAATATAAGATCTGATAATGTTGGAGTCTTGACAAGTAACAGACGGATTTGGAGGAAAATTGTAGATAGGAAGTTAGTAATGATGTAATTTTTTCATGTAGTACTGTCATATCCTGTACACCCCTTGAGGGTACATGGCAGGAATTTGATGATGATGATGATGATGATGATATGGATCACATTATGAAGGAAAGTGGTATTAAACATGATATCAAAATTGGAGATGTTAATGTCAGCTCTTTGCATTATGCGGATGATGTTATACTTCTAAATAAATCCGCTACAAGTCTGCAAGATTCTCTGTCTAAATTGAATAGCTGTTGTAATAGATATGGTATGAAGGTCAGCAATAAAAAGACAAAGACAATGAAAATAGGCAGAATCATTGAAAATGTCAACTGTGTTGTGAATGGAGAACCTGTGGAACAAGTAAAACATTTCAGCTATTTAGGCACGATTTTTACTGAAGATGGTAAACTAAATATAGAAATAGACAACAGAATCAGCAAAGCTGGTATGGTGGGAAGTCAGTTGAATAAATTCATATTGAATAAGAGAGAAATTAGTCGAAACACTAAATTAGCTGTATACAAGACAGTGTTCAAACCAGTTTTAACTTATGGATCTGAGAGCTGGGTCAGAAGTAAAACACTTGACCAAAGACTAGAGCCCGCAGATATGAGAGTCCTGAGAAAGATTAGAGGCGTGAACAGATGGCATCAATGGCAATATCATATTAAAAACGAGTATATTAGGAAAGAACTTGACATTGTCAGCATCCAGGAATGCGTTAGCAGAGCTAATCTCAGGTGGTATGGTCACTTAAACAGAATGGGCGAGGAAAGATTAGCAAAACAAGTGTTCTCTGCCAGGTTGGCAGGAAAACGACCCAGAGGAAGACCAAGATATAGGTGGATTGATACAGTACAAAGTGCTTTAGACGATAGAAATATAAGATCTGATAATGTTGGAGTCTTGACAAGTAACAGACTGATTTGGAGGAAAATTGTAGATTGGAAATTAATAATGATGTAATTTTTTTCATGTAGTACTATCATATCCTGTACACCCCTTGAGGGTACATGGCAGGAATTTGATGATGATGATGATGATAATAATACAAAATTAATACTATTAAATAATCTTTGTATGTGAGTTTTCCGTTATTCATTTTGTATCAAGTTTATATAAAATTACTCTGTTTGTCTCTCTCTCTCTATATATATATAATATAGACATCTATATAATATGACATCATACTTCAAAATGGTGACTGATCAAGAGAAAGCAATATGTATACTTTGGTTTTTCGAAACAAAGTCCGTTATCAGAACGCAACTTTGTTACAGAACTCAGTATGGAAAATATCCACCTTCAGATAATGCTATCTGATGTCAGTTAAAGCAATTTCAAGAGACTCGTATAGCTCAGCACCAAAAAGGAGAGGGAAGACTAAGCACTTCAGCAGAAGATGTTGATTAAATCCAGGAAGCATTTTATCAAAGTCCAAAAAATTCACTAGACAAGCTTCTTTGCTAGGTATGCCACAAACAGTTGTTTGGAAAGTTGTTCATAACTGCCTTCAATTCCGTGCCTACAAACTGCAGTTTGTGCAGGCTTAACACCTGGGCGATAAACCATTTCATTTCCAATTTGCTTAAACGTTTTGTCAAAAGTCAAAGCTGATGAAAATTACCTTTGAAGATGGATATTTAGCGATGAAGCAACATTTTGCATATCAGGGCGGGCAAATCGTCATAACTGCAGAATACCCTCACACTATTTGAGTATGTTTAGAAGTTTTGGGGCTCTTTTTCTTTGTGGAAAAACAGTGACAGTGGTGAACTATCTTAACATACTACAGCTGTATCTGTTACTCCAGTTGGAAGATCATCAGCCAGATGTGGTGTTCCAGGAAGATGGAGCACTGCCACACTGGGCACGGTGGACTGATTCTGTGGCCTCCACACTCACCTGATATTGCGCCACTTGGTTACCAGACCTCTGTGGCCTCACTTGATAAACTGAGGACCAGAATTGTTGTTGCAATAAACAGTTACATTGCAAATGATGGAGAACACTTGAAGGGAAATTAATTATTGCTTGGAAATCTTATGTGCCACGAAAGGTGTGCATGTTGATGTTGTTTAGCATTCTGCAGTAGTGATTCTGTAGGTAATAAAACTTTTTTGAGTTACACTTTCATATTATTATTACTATTATTAAGAGAGATCTAAAGGGAGTCAGAGACTCATCGAGGGAGGCCACATACTACACACACACCAGCTATCATACTGCTTGCACTCACAACATCCAAAGGTAATCCATTCCAATTCACGCACCACCTTCTAAGAGAAAAATCTAGCCCTCACACTCTTCTTTTTCAGTTTCTGAGGATGCCCTCTTGTCCTTTCCCCACCCTCCATAAATTGAAAAATTCCATTAATTGAAATCCTGTATGCCCCTCTTTCTCCTTTTGCTAGTGTCTGCAGTCTACAAATTCTCAATCTGTTTTCATAATCAGTATTCCACAATCCTGATATCATTTTCAACACTCTCCTTTGTACTCTCTCCAGTATATCAGAATCAATGGAAACCAGGAGACCAGACCTGCACACAATAGTCCAAGTGAGATCATATCAGGACCTTGTAAAGAGGCAAAATGACATTATTATCTTTGCATGTGAACGTCGTTTCAGCATTGCAATTATCTTTTGCAATGTTCGCCACATGGCCCCTGAACTTCAACTTCCTATCTATTAACACTTCAAGATCCCTAGCCTCATCAGTTTCTTCTAGCCTAATTCCACCAATATAATACGACATTGGATATCTTATCACTAATCATGCTGAAGTGAATGACTTTACATTTACTCACATTGAACTGACACCCACTTTTTCATGCCCAAAGTCCAGCCTATTCAAATCATTCTGCAAGTTCTTATCCATGCTAAAATTATATAACCCAAACCCATTTCTCTAATTTATTATTATTATTACGTGACACCTCCTGGGAGTCCAAAGACTCATCGAGGAAGGGAATGTACTCTACAACTCTCTGTCTCCGCCACTCAATCTACCAGCTACAATGAACTGCAACTACACCAATGCCATCTACCGCCACCATTAGTATTTTCAGAGACAATCACAAACATCCATGTCCACGGTGGGATTCAAACCCGCAGCCTTTAAGCTGGAGAGCAGATATGCTAACCACTCGGCCAAACAATCTACCATGCTATTATGCAACAGTCTACCATGCTATATTGTCAAAAGCCTTAGCAAAATCCAAAAGTCTTACGGTGTATCCATTCCATTCCCCTTGTCTAGTTCAGTGGTAACATTGTTATAAAATCTGAGCAAGTTGCTAAAAAATGACCTTTCCTTAGTAAACACATGTTGTTTTCATTGCAAAGTAGAGATTCACTGTCAACCCATTTCTGAATGCGAGCCTAACCAATTTTTCCAAAATCTTCACCACCACTCCTGAGATACTAATTGGTCGATAGTTGGATACATCGCTCTTTGCACCACCCTTGTAATGGAATTACCATACATTCCTTCCATTCCTATGGAATATTCCCTGTTCTGAGACTCATATTAAACAGCCTGGTCAAAGGAATGGCCAATTCAGCTGCACACTCTTTTAGCACACATGCTGATATTCCATCAGCACATTCCCTCTTGCTGAATTCTTATTCAATTTGTGCAACAGCTATAATACTTCAGCCTCACACAACTGCATTTCTTCAGTTAGTGAAGAGGTAACAGTGAGCTCAATGTTGCCTTCACCAGGTTGATAGCTTTTAACAAAATGGGCACTCATTAATTGAACACCCTCTTCTGCATCTGTAACCCTCGAGCCATCTGGTATAAGAGTTATTCTTTCATATGCATTCTTTCTTTTACTCGCAGCATATCGACAGAATTCTTGCGGGTTGTCTTTAGCACGCGGACCCAGTTTCTTTTCATACTCAGACTTTCCTTTCCATACAACAGTTGTGACTATTCTAGCCTGCTGCTTATAAAGTTCATAACAGAAGTCATCCTTATGCACACGGTATTCCTTTCACATCGTGCTTTTCTTACGAATCTCTTCCTTAATAAGATTACACATCCATTTGACTCCTACTCTATTTATTCTTCGAACTCTTGGGGCAGAATCCGATATCACATCATTTAAGTATTGTTTAAATGCTTCCAATGCACTGTCGATATTCTTTCTATCCAGCAACTGATTCCATTCCACTGAATTCAGTATACTCCTCAGTTGGTCATAATTTCCTGCTTTGTAGTTTATCATGTAACCTTTTCTGAATGGAACATTCATAAACTTAGTCACTTCCCAAGTGAGTACTACATGATCACTGTCATGACCCGGAGGCAGAATAGTTACATCTTTAACAGAAACGCCCTCTGAAACTATAATCCAATCTAACACTCTTTGCCCTAGAGTTCCTTCTGTCACATGCTGTTTGTGGAAGTTGTCTTGCAACAGCTCAATAAATGCATTTTCATTCTTCTCATGAGATTTTACTGCTACCCAATCAATATTTGGATAATTAAAGTCTCCCAATATGATTACTCTTTTCGTGCTCATCTTTTCTATTTGGTGATGCATTTCTTCATCACTAGCAACCGATCCACCAGGTCTGTAACATCTGTAACAACACCCCACTATGTAATTGATCTTGTTATATTCCACCTCACACCAGATGGCTTCAAACTCAGTGCCACATGAAATATTGTTAGTAGTAGTACTACTACAATCATAGGTCTCAACTCTAACTGGATTCAAGTCATCCGATATCATGAGCAGAACACCCCCCCCCCTCCTCTCCTATTCTCTCTATCCTTCCTAAAAATACTGGACCCTTGACTCTCAATACCAGTTAGTAGGTCTGAATCTGTTAGCCAGGTCTCACTAATACTTAAAATCTGAGGTCGCAACATATTGACTAAAGCAACAAACTCTATCCCTCTGTTTCTGATACTCCTAGCATTCGTGTACAGACATAATAATCTACCTGTTTGTTCTTTTATATTGTCTTGTCTGCAGTCTGCCTGACACAGTTTGAAAACTTGCCCATCTCTATTCTTCTCTAATGCATTACACTTGTAGACATCTTTGCACACATTTGATGGGTCCGAACCGGATGAACATAACCCCGAAATCATTCTTTCCTTGTCTACATTTCCATGGCAAAGCCCATTCGCATCATTAACACAGTTATATAACATTGTCATTCTTACACTCACATTCACGCCATTCCACCCTTTATAATTTAATTTCTCTAACTCTCTGTGTTAGGGTCTCATACCAGTATTAGTTTTTCTAGACTCCTGATACCAAACGCATTCAGGTGTAGGCCATTCCTGAGTAGTTTTATTTTGTTGGTTCTAGTTTGAAAATTATATGCCATGGAAACCTCAAATAAAATCATTTAGAATCTGTATATACATCTATATATTTGTTGTTTCCAGTTTGAAAATTAAATGCCATAAAAACCTCGACAATGATTTTGAATCTGTATATATATATATATATATATATATATATATATATACTATTATTTTAAATGACTGATACTGAGAGATAAAGAGATGA
Organism: Typopeltis vanoorti; assembly: GCF_054136105.1. Classification (NCBI taxonomy): domain Eukaryota; kingdom Metazoa; phylum Arthropoda; class Arachnida; order Uropygi; family Thelyphonidae; genus Typopeltis; species Typopeltis vanoorti. Next base: position 158,217,335 of record NC_143552.1, read on the forward strand.
CATGATTTATTTAAAAAGATACTACTAGTTTACTAGTTTCTTTGAATGGATCAACTTCTTCAAGTATCACAATCAAAGAAATATACAAAAAAATTAACAGACTTAAAAATTGCATTAACAGTACTAGTCCAAAAAAACAGTAATGCGAGCTTGAGTTCCAAACAAATATTCCTCATCTGTGAAGATGGTATCAACAACCTCAATTTATTTTTGGACCAACTAAACAAGTTTAATGAAAAAATCTCTTTTACCTTCGAACTGGAATCCGATGACTGCCTCCCCTTTCTAGATTTGAAGCTTACCAGATGTTCTGAAAGTATTAAAACCTCAATTTTTAGAAAACCTACTCATACTGACAGATACCTTCATGTTTCTTCCCATCACTACCCTCCGCAAAAATTTGGTATTATTTCTACCTTAGCACACCGGGCCAAATCTTACGGGCCAAATTGAAAATGAACTCGTTTTTCTTAAAAAGACTCTTATCAATAATGGTTTCTCTCCTAATAAGATTGAAAAATTTCTTTCTCTCCATCACTCAACTGCTTCTGAAGATCCCTCTTCCCTCAGAGCCTTTATTTCTTTGCCTTACATCAGCTCTCTTTCACCAAAACTAGCTAAAATTCTCAAGAAATTTAACTTCAGAACTTGCTTCACTATGCTCCCAAAACTTCGATTCATACTTAGTAAACCTAAAGAGAAACATCTTCCAACTCAGTTTCCAGGAGTCTATAAGATCTTATGTGATTGTGGAAAGCCGTACTACAGCCAAACTGCTAAATTCATCCTTCTTCGTCTGGAAGAACACCGTAGAGATATTTCCTACAACAGGACTAGAGCCAGTGCTCTCTCTAGCCATGTTCTTTTCTCCATTAACTCAGATGAAGACCGCCAACACATTGTGGACTGGACACAAACTTCTAATATCTATGTGTGCTATGATGAACTTGAAAGAAAGAAAGATTGTCGAGTCCAGAGAAACTGCCTTGGATTCTTCCCATATCAATAACTCCCTAAGTTTCAATCTTTCTGATGCACACATTGACTTTGTTCAATACTGGTGCACTCATGACAGCACGTAGTCAACTTTTATTTGGAACTCAAGCTCGCATTAATGTTTTCAAAATGCACTACTGTTTTTTTGGACTAGTACTGTTAATGCAATTTTTAAGTCTCTGTTATTTTTTGTATATTTCTTTGATTGTGATACCTGAAGAAGTTGGTCCATTCAACAAAACTAGTAAACTAGTAGTATCTTTTTAAATAAATCATGTCATCTCTTTATCTCTTGGTATCAGTCGTTTAAAATAATTTATAATATTTTCTACCAAGTAAAAATGAATGCTCAGAATATACACATATATATATATATAGAGAGAGAGAGAGAGATCTTAACAAGAATCATAAACTGAAAAAAAAAAAAAAAAAAACACAAAAGGCTTATCAACATAAACAATAGTTTTATAGACAGAATGCTATTCTTTACACATTCTGGCTGAATGCCAATAAATATCATCTTATATATACTACTTTTTGTCACATGTGTCATGGGTTCACTATCACTATAATGCAAAGTTGATCATACTTTCAGTCTTCTCTCATTGGCTGTGTGAATATCTTCATCTCCTATTTGAATTTCAAATTTACCAGTTCTCCATTCCTCTCTCACCTGAAAAAAAAAAAAAAAAAAAAAACTGAGAAAGGCGATAAATAAAAGCAACAATTATTCAATTATATTTTAATGATGTGGGCAAACACTCCATAAGGAAGCATAAAAATAGATATAATTTTCCAACTGCTTACAAATTTATAATAAGTTGAGAAAACATTAATAATAATAATAGTGAAAGATCAGGAGAGTGGTGATGAAAAGACAGAAGTGCTGCTTGGCAGTGGAAACAATGGTAGCGTGAGAGAAGAAGAAGAGAGAACGGGAATGCCAGAGGAGCAGGGAAAAATGGGGGAGAGCACTGGTTTACAGGGAGACATGGAGTAGGGAAAGTGGATGTTGAAAGTAGCAGTGAATGTGTGTGTGTGTGTTGAAATGGGGTATATGGTGATGTGGAAGGGGGTTTTGAGACTAAGCAGATATATGTGGTAAGTGGTGATTGGGAAAGGGCAAGTGTGGTAGGGACATCACAACAAACCAATGGTTATAGACCTAAAAATGAAGTGCTGTGTTTGTTTACAAATGCCAAAAGTATCAGAAATAAGAGGGATGAAATGGTTTCAGTGATTGACTTTATTCACCCCAAAAGGATTGGAATAAATGAAACATGGTTGAATGAAGATGAAATCATAACTGAAAAGAAATGGAAGAGTACAGTATTTTTTGTGAGGATAGAAAGGGCAGGAAGCGAGGAGTGCAGGGGATGATAGCAGCTGAATTGCATCCACATAAAGTAGACATGAAAGATAGAAATAGTGGCACTGGTTATGAGGCAGAGTGGGGTAACATGGAAGTACACAGGAAGACATATTTAGTTGGATGTTGCTATAGGCTAGGGAAATATATAAACAACTTGGATTAGTGAATAAGGGAAGGGTAATTATTATGAGTGATTGTAATTATGGTGGTATAGATTGGAATGAAGAAAGAGAATTTGGGAATAAGGGAAATGAATTTTTTGAGTTCTTGAGAGATAACTATCTCAGACAGACATCAGAGTGGGGATCAAGAGTTTTAGATCTGATAATATCATCAAAGAATGTAATTGTGAATGGGTTGCACATCTTCCTCCAGTTGGTGAGGAGGGTGATCATAAAGTGATCACATGGTTTGTGGCTAGACATATGTGGACTTCTGTGAGGAAAGGATATATATGGATATGAATTACATGTGGATATATGTGGTTTTCTGTGAAGAAAGAATGTGTGTGGAATTATAAGGCTGGTGATTATGATAAGGTTAAGAGACAGCTTGAAACTATAGCATGGAATGAGGAATTGAATGGTAAGGTTTAATGCAGTGGTTTGCTAAAAGAAGATCCGAAATACTGCTTGGGAACTGACAAAGAAATACATAACAGCATCAATGTGTGAATGTATTCCGAAGGTCTGAATAAGGTAGGTATAAAATGGATGAATATGAGGCTTAAGCATGAAATCTGGAAGAAGAAGAAGGTACTTTCGAGGCAGTAAAAGATGAATAATGCCAATAATCAGTTTCATGAAGCGTATAAAGAACAAGCCAGGAGAGTGACTCAAGTTAGTAAGGAAAACAAAAGTGCAGAATGATCAGAAATTGGCAAATCAGGCAAAGAACACCATAAAATAATAAATTTAGTCATCATCATCAAATTCCTGCCATGTACACTCAAGGGGTGTACAGGATATGATAGTACTACATGAAAAAAAATCACATCATTACTAACTTCCTATCTGCAATTTTCCTCCAAATCAGTCTGTTACTTGTCAAAACTCCAACATTATCAGATCTTATATTTCTATCATCTAAGGCACTTTGTACCGTATCAATCCACCTATATCTTGGTCTTCCTCTGGGTCGTTTTCCTGACAACCTCGCAGAGAACACTTGTTTTGCTAATCTTTCCTCGTCCATTCTGTTTAAGTGTCCACACCACCTGAGATTACCTCTGCTAACGAATTCCTGGATGTTGACAATGTCAAGTTCTTTACTAATATCCTCGTTTTTAATATGATATTGCCATTGATACCATCTGTTCACACCTATAACCTTTCACAAGACTCTCATATCTGCGGTCTCTAGTCTTTGGTCAAGTGTTTTACTTCTGACCCAGCTCTCAGATCCATAAGTTAACACTGATTTGAACACTGTCTTGTATACAGCTAATTTAGTGTTCCGACTAATTTCTCTCTTATTTCAAATGAATTTATTCAATCGACTTCCCACGATACCAGCTTTGCTGATACCGTTGTCTATTTCTATATTTAATTTACCATCTTCAGTAAAAATCGTGCCTAAGTAGCTGAAATGTTTCACTTGTTCCACAGGTTCTCCATTCACAACACAGTTGACATTTTCAATGATTCTACCTATTTTCATTGTCTTTGTCTTTTTATTGCTGAACTTCATACCATATCTATTACAACAGCTATTCAATTTAATCAGAGAATCTTGCAGACTTGTATCGGATTTATTTAGAAGTATAACATCATCCGCATAAATCAAAGAGCTGACATTAACAGCTCCAATTTTGATATCATGTTTAATAACACTTTCCTTCATAATTTGATCCATATAGATAATGAATAACAGAGGGGATAATGTACATCCTTGTCTCACACCAGATTTAACAATAAACCATCTTCCTATACTTCCTTCAATTCTAACCGCTAACTTACAACTCAAATAAAGACTAAGTATTGCTTGATATAATACCCCATTGACACCATATAACTGTCGTATTGAATAGTTTCTCTCTTGGCACCTTGTCATATGCCTTTTCCAAATCGACAAAACTTAAATACAGATCTCTGTTATATTCACATGCTTTCTCGACTATTTGTCGTAAAGTGAAAATCTGATCCTGACAGCCTCTATTTGACCTGAATCCAGCTTGTTCTTCACCAAGTTTTCTTCCACAATTCTTCTCAACCATTTCTCAAGTATACTTGCATAGATCTTGCCAGGAACACTCATTAGGGAAATACCTCTGTAATTCTCACATTCAGTTTTATTTCCCTTTTTATATATGGGTACTATAAAAGCTCTACTCCAATCATCGGGAATTCGTCCCTCTGTCCAAGCTTTCTGAACTATGCAGTGCAGCCACTGTAAGACTCTTATACCACCATACTTCAGCATTTCTGGTCGAATATCATCTACTCCTGTTGCCTTTCCACATTTCAAGCCTTTGATGGCTTTTTCTACTTCAAGTATGGATATATATTCCTGACTGCATGCCTGGTCAGTGTTTTTTACCACTGTGCTGTCATCACTGCTTGTTTCATTTAGCAGTTTTTCAAAGTAATTACTCCATACTTGAAGGATATCTTTTTCTCCCATTTTCATGTCACCTTTATCATTTCTAACTCCTTTTACAGCACTCTTTCCTCCATTCCTAAGCTTCTTCAACAACCTCCGGAATATTTTGCCACCTTCTTGATATTTATTTTCTATATTCTTGCCAAAGTCCTCCCAGGACTTTTGTTTAGCTAGTTTTACACAGTGTTTAGCATTCTTGCATTTGTCTCTGTATTCTCTAAGAACACAAGCTGAGTTATTTGACAGGAACTTTTGATATCCTTTCTTCTTTTCTTTCACTGCCTCTATAACTTCCTGTATCTGCCAGGGAGTTCTGATTTTTTTTTATCCTTGCAGACAACCTCACCACATGTCTCTCTGGCAGAATCAATCAATGTTTTCTTCAGAGTTTGCCACTGAGTCTCCAAGGTTTGATATCTGTTCTCAAACTCTTTCATTTTTTCTTCAATAATCTTTGTGTATTTTAGTCTACAGTTCACATCTGAGAGCTGCTTAACTTTTATTCGCTTTAAAACTTTCTTACATGTTATTCTTTTCAATATGGGATGACCAGGGATCAACAGTTGGAATTGAAAAGGATTCCGAAATGAAGAAGCAGAAAAGGAAATGTCCCCAGTCTAGCATGCAGAGATCACATCGAGTGAGTGGTATCAGTGGAACTAGCTGTAGATCCAGATATGAGCTGTTGTGTTCGTATACCAATGCTAGAAGTATAAGGAACAAGGCAGATGAAATGGTTGCACTAATTGCGTCTGTTCACCCAAAGATTGTCGGAATAAGTGAGACATGGTTGGATGAAGACAACATCCTAACAGGAATAGAGATGGAAGGGTATGATATGTTTCGTGAGGATAGAAGGATAAAAAGGGAGGGGAAGTGCTATTGATGATAGAGAAAGAGTTATGTCCATACAAGGTAGAGATGCAAGAGGGAAATAGGGCCAGTGGTTTTGAGGCAGTATGGTGTGAGATAAAGGTAAATAGAATTAAATATTTGGTGGGATGTTGTTATACACCTGGTAATGTGGATGGTGGTGATAGTGAAATGTATAGTCAAATTAGCCAAGCAAATAAGAAAAGGGTGATCATTATGGGCGATTTTAATTATGGCAATATAGACTAGAATGATGAGATAGCAACTGGAAGTAAAAAAAATGAGTTTCTCGAGTTTTTGAGGGATAACTACCTCTGACAGTATGTAATAGAGGGCACACGAGGATTAAGGGTCTTGGATTTGGTCATCTCATCAGAGGATGTAATTATAAATGAGGTGTCAAATCATCCACCAATTAGGTGATTACCTGGTGTTGGGTAGTTTCTCACAGGGGGCCTTGCACTGGCCAGCAGTGCAAGGCCCCATGTGAAAAAAGTGTATATCCACAAGGGGGGGATGATTATGAAAACCTCAGGGGACAGCTTGCCGGTGTATCGTGGAATGAGGAGTTAGCTGGAAAAGAGATCAATGTAGCTTGGGGAATTTTCAAATATTAGCTAGTAGATGCAATGTCTAAATGTATTCCAAGGGTGAGAAGGTTAAATAAGGTAGGTGTGAGATGGATGAATAAAGGGATACAGAGAAAAAGGGCATTGTGGAGGCAGCATAAGAGAAGTGGAAATAACCATTTCATGAGGTCAACAAAGACCATGTAAGGAGGGCGACTTGGTTGGTGAGAGTAGCTAAAGAGAGGTATGAACAGCAGTTAGCTAATGAAGCCAAAAAGAATCCTAGGGAGTTCTTTCGATATGTAGCCAGCAAAAGAAAGAATGATTATGGAAGGATGACATTGATTGGAGAAAATGGTATAAAGACAGCTGTTGCAGAATGTGTGGTGGAGATACTTAATGAGCAGTTCATAAAGATCTTTCAATCTTGTGAATGTGACTTCATGGAAGGATTGAGAGCAGTTGATGATGGGGAGGAGAGACTGACGGTAAGTGAGCAAGAGGTGTGTGGGGAGTTGAGTAAACTAGATGTAAATAAGGTTGTGGGACTTGATAATCTATCACTGAGTATTCTGAAGGAATGTGCCAGAGAGTTGACACCTGCCCTGACATATTTTTTTAATACGAGTCTTGCACTTGGTCAAGTACCTAAAGAGTGGAAAGAGGGCAAGATTGTGCCACTTCATAAAGGAGGTGATCGAACTCAAGCTTCAAACTATAGGCGTATCAATGTGTCAGGTGTTGCGGTTAAGTTGTTGGAGAAGCTTGTGAGAACTAGGATCCAGAGTTGGGTTGACAACAATGGTATAATCTTTGATGGATTTGCTAAAGGGAGGTCATGTTTTAGTAATCTACTTACTTATTACAACAAAGTGACTGCTTCCTTGGACAGAGGAGAAGGATACACAGTAATATACTTGGATTTCGCAAAAGCTTTTGATAGAGTACCTCATGATAAGTTGACAGTCAAACTAGAGCAGAATGGGTTGGATATTAGATTAGTGCATTGGATTGGAGACTGGCTATCTGATAGGTATCAACAAGTTGTGTATTGGGGTGCGATATCCAGGAAAAGGAAAGTCACTAGTGGAGTGCCTCAGGGGCCTGTTTTAGGGTCATTACTGTTTAACTTGTATATTAATGATATTGGCAAAGATTTGGATGGAAATGTTCAGTTGTTTGCAGATGATGCAAAGTTGGGACGAACCATAAAGAGTAGTGAGGATGTTGTGGCCTTACAAGAAGACTTGAATAAATTGAGTGATTGGGCACCGAAATGGGGATGCAAGTTCAATGTTGCAAAATGTAAGGTTTTAAAATTTGGAAAACAAAGATGGGATGCAGAATTTATGCTTGGTGAGAATATATTGTTGGAGGTAGAGGAAATAAGAGATCTGGGGGGGGGGGTGATAGTGGATAAGGATCTAAAATTCAGGGGACACATCACCAAAATTGTGAAGACAACACAAAGGCTTCTGGGAATGATGCAGTGGACACTGACGTGTAGAAGTAGGGAGATTCTTGTTCCGTTGTATAAGGCTTTGATAAAGCCACTCATGGACTATTGTGCCCAGATTTGGTCACCGAGTTTTCAGAAGGATGAAGAGATGTTGGAAAGGGTCCAAAGGCGACTGACTAAAGTAGTTTCTGATCTCTGGAATGTTGAGTATGAGGAAAGATTGAGAAGATGTAATTTGCAGAGTCTGGTGGAGAGGAGGAAGAGGGGAGATATGATAGAGACCTACAAGTTGGTAAGCGGTTGTTATAAGATCAATGGTGGAGAAGTTCTAAAAAAAATAGTGGGAGATCAGGGGAGAACCAAAGATCATCCCTGGAAACTGTATAAAGAGGGTGTAAGTAGGGGAGTGAGAGGCAGGTTTTTTTCGTGCAGAGTTGTGAATGCCTTGCCTGAGAGTGTGGTGTCTGCAAGGAGTTTGAGTGTGTTTAAGACACGGTATGGTGAGATGTATGTGTGATAAAAGGACCTCCCAGATGAGTCTTTGACTCCATGAGGTCTTGGGGTAATAATAATAATAATAATAATATGAAATTCAATTTTATTCTGCTCAAGACTAAATAGTGATCACTTCCAATCTCAAATCCTCTGTACACTCTGGTGTTCTGCACCAGGGAGAAAACATCACTATCAACAATAACATAGTCAATGAGGCTTTTCTTATTCCTTGCCTCTTCTTTCCATGTGAATTTGTGCACATTTTTATGTTGGAACATGGTGTTAGTAATAACCAGTCCATGTCCTGAGCAGAAATCCAACAGATATTTGCCATTATTATTAGCTTTGCTCTTTTCTCCAAATTTTCCCAAAATATTTTTGTATGTCTCACAATCATTTCCTTCTCTGCTATTTAGATCCCCAACAAGGACCAACTTTTCCTTTTTCGTTGTATCAGTTGCTTTTTCTAAAGCCTCAAAAAATTCCTCCACTTCTACCTTAGTAGAACCTTCTGTGGGACCATAGGCACAAATAAGTCTCATTGTCCAGTTCCCTATTCTCATATTTGTCCACATTACTCTACTTGAGACTGACTGCCATTCAAGAAGATTAACCTCGTATTTTGTGTTGAATACTATGGCTACCCCTTCTTTTCCTTGATTGTCATTGCCTGAATATAACATTTTGTATTTATTGCTCAGAAAGATCTCACCAGTTTTTGTCTTTTTTGTTTCCGTCACCCCTATTATGTCGATCTGGCACTTATCTAATTCCTCAGCTAGCTCCATTTCTTTGCCATTCAGGCTTCTTATGTTAGTACAATCTTTAACTCTGGTGATGTTGAGTTGGGGTTTGTTTTCAGATTTGTTCTAGTGGCTGAATTTTCGCTGTTTGCCCTGGTTCCCTGGCGAAAACAACGGGGGCCTAGTTTAACTGAGTGACGCCCCAGCCGGCATGAAATTAGTTTAATCCTTTATCCAAGTGTAAGCAAACAAAGTTTGCACCTGGAAATATCTTCAGAACTGAGGTAAGGTAGTGCAACACCAGGCAACTCTGAGCAAATACTTCTTAGATGTGACTTCTACCTGTCTTTTCTTAGCTATACCATTCTCATTACCCATCCTAAAACCCTCTCCAGACTGAAATGCTTCCCCCCCCAACATCCCAGATATCACATTGCTTTCTTGTCTACTAAGACATTCATTTCCTCTTCCAGCATTGCTCTTTCTCATGCTATCTCCCTCTGTCCATCCTTACCTTCTCTATTTAAATGTCTATTTTGCACTCCTATAATCACATTCTTCTGACTCATGCTATGTAATTCTCAATTCATAAATTCTCCTTCATTCCCTAGTTCCTTAATTTATATAAAGTGTTATAAAGATTATTATAAAGTTTTTTCTCTTGGTTACAAAGTAAATTATAACAAACAAGAAATTATATTTTGTTTTAAACCTGTCCCCAAATATAAGCAAAACAAAGTATGTGGGTGAAGTATCTTCATACCTCATCTACTTGTTGCACTACATCCCAGATATCACATTGCTTTCTTGTCTACTAAGACATTCATTTCCTCTTCAAGCATTGCTCTTTCTCATGCTATCTCCCTCTGTCCATCCTTACCTTCTCTATTTAAATGTCTATTTTGCACTCCTATAATCACATTCTTCTGACTCATGCTATGTAATTCTCAATTCATAAATTCTCCTTCATTCCCTAGTTCCTTAATTTATATAAAGTGTTATAAAGATTATTATAAAGTTTTTTCTCTTGGTTACAAAGTAAATTATAACAAACAAGAAATTATATTTTGTTTTAAACCTGTCCCCAAATATAAGCAAAACAAAGTATGTGGGTGAAGTATCTTCATACCTCATCTACTTGTATATGGAAGCAGTTAACATCACATCAATATAAATTGTCATAGGAAAAATATTTCTGATGTATAGAACAGACTTCCTGCAATGAGTTTTTGTTATTCATTCCCATTATAAGACTATTTCTGTAATAATAATAATAATAATAATAATAATAATAATAATAATAATAATAATAATAATAATCATAATAATAATGCCTATATAGCTCAATGGAAATCATGCTTGCATGCTATGTGCTAGACTACCCAAAGATAGACTTACGTTCTAAGTTTAGTCCTCAACAGGAGGAACTTTTTCTAAACCATTCTTTGACCACTTCCTGAGTTAGTAGATTTCTGGCATGGGCAAATGGCATTTTTTCTATCAGAAATTCACATTTTTCTTCCTGTAAACTAAAGAAAATCGACAATAGAACCCACATTATTTTAAACAGTAACACATCCTGTTAGTGTTAGGTACTAAGAGATGGCAGCACTTCATGGTCCATCTCTTCATCAGTTGCCACTTATAATTAGTAACAGTCATGGGCCAGATATCTCTGATTGGCTACTGGTGGTGTTTGAACTGCCCACTCAGTCTCCGAAAAGCTAGAGAGTGTTGAAAGGCTAATATAAATTATTATATTAATAATAATAATAACAGAACATTATTATTATTATACAGGTACCTCCATGGAGTCTGAAGACTCATTGGGGAGAGACGCAATTTATCCACAGAATCTATCATGCCTCTCCTTGAACCCATTAACAGACAAAGCACTCACAACTGAGTCTGGCAACCCATTCCACTCATTCACAACTCTCAAAGCAAAAAATCTAGTCCTCACACTCCTACTAACCACACCTTTATTCAACTTCCAGGGATGACCCCTTGTTCTGGTCCCTCTAGCCATGTGCTGAAGCATTTCTCCTGCATCAATCCTATAAAACCCTTTAAGCAACTTAAATGTTTCCATCACATCCCCTCTTTTTCTCCTATCAACCAAATTCTACAATCCACAAAACCTCAATCTATCCTCATAGGGCACATTCCACAGGCCAGTCACCATCTTGGTTACTCACCTCTGAATCCTCTCCACTGCTTCCTCATCCCCATGGAACCCAGCGGAATAGAATTGAGTACAATAATCCAGATGTGAGTATATCAAGGCCTTATAAAGAGGAATAACACCTTTCTTATCTCTACTTGTTAATGTGTTCTTCAATAGCCAAGTAATATTATGGGCTACATTAGTAATCTTAGCAATATGTCCTCTAAACTTTAACTCTCTGTCTACCACCTCCCCTAAATCACTAGCTTCATCCATTTCCTGGAGTACAGTGTCAACAATGTGATATGCAGCTTGTAATCTATTTTATCCAAAATGCATAACTTTACATTTCTCCACATTAAATTGACACTCATTATCTTTTGCCCATACTGACAGCCTGTTTAAATGGTCCTTTAAGTTCTCCACATTGCCTTAACTATTACTCTACCTAATTTTGCATCACCAGAGAACAACTGAATATTTCCTTTCAGGATATTTCCTATATCATTTATGTACAAATAAAACAGTAATGGTCCCAACACCGAACCTTACTGTCTAGTCACCTGCTTTCACCTTAATTCTGCCTACTCCATATATCACTTGTGATATCTGTCCTGCAGCCATCCTCTTATCCACTTAACCAGTGTCATGTCCATCCTCATTTGTTCTAATTTGCATAACAGAGTTCCATGAGGTATTCTGTCAAATGCCTAACTGAATTATTGTGTACCCATTTCCTTTATCCAACTCAGCTGTTACTCTATTATAAAAAGTTAGTAAATTACTAACTTTTCTAACTCTTCAACAAAGCCATGTTGACCCTCAGAGTATCATGTTTTTATCTATCCATTCTTGAATTCTCTTTTTGACCAACTTTTCTAGTACTTTTACCACCATGCATGAGATACTGATTGGTCTATAATTTGCTACTGCAGTCTTAGAACCTCTCATATGCAAGCGAATTATTTTGCCCTCTTTCCACTCTCTTGAAACTCTACCAGAGCTGAGACTTAAATTAAAGACCCTAGTAAGAGGCATTACCAGTCCCCTTGCATATTCTCACAAAACCCAAACTGATAACCCATCTAATCCCACAGCTATATTTACATCAAGATTCTGCAATATCCTAAGACCCTCCACAAATTCATTCACCTCTGTTCTCGCATTACTGTCTGTCACATATGTTAAAGCAGTAACCTCACCAGGATGATATAGCCTTGCAAAGTGGTTACTCAGTAACTCAACTATTTTATCTCATCTGCCTCCTCATGACCATCATCACTCATTAAGGTTAATCTTCCATTATCATTTTTCTTCAGAAAGAAACTTGCCAAAAGAACAAAGAACTCTTTGGGATTTCCTTTGGTCTGCTTGGCTAGATTCTTCTCATAATCTGATTTTGACTTCCTTGATAGAGCCTTATACTGTTCATGTGTTTGCTGGACCACCTAGGTATACAATTCAATACTGCTTCCTCTAGATGACACTTAACTATATTCCACACACTACTAACATCCTTATCTTGCAGTGCTTTATGCAGTAGCATAGATTTAAGCTTCTTCTTCAGCTTGTCATAATCACCTGCCTTGTAGTTCCACATATATCCCTTCTTGACAAAATAATACTCCTCATGTTTTACGATCTCCAAAGTCATGACTGCATAGCCACTTTCACCAATCGGAGGCGATGCTGTCTTCTTGGTTCTGAATAGCTCTTCTGCTCCTATGACCAGGTCCAATACTCTCCCACCCCTAGTCTCCTCCATCACATGCTGCCTCAAGTAATTATCTCTGATATGTGTATAAATTCCATTTCATTCCTGCGATGTGATCTTCCTTCCTTCCAGTTTATATCTCCATAGTTGAATTCTCCCATAATAATCACTCAACCTGTACTCGTTGTACTAATTTGTTGATGCATGTCTTCCAGATCATTTGCGGAACTCCCTGGCATACTGCAATAACCAACTGTATATTTTGTCTTACTGGACTTAATCTCACACTAGAATGCTTCAAATGAACAGCCACTCTTCTGCTTATCTCTTATTCTTTTTGGCTACAATTCATCTACTACCATCAGCAGTACCCCTCCCCATCCTATCTTCTCTATCTTCCCTGAAAATAAATACTAAACCCCTTCAAATTCTATCCCTGTAACTACATAATCTGCTGTTAGCCAAGTCTCACTAATACCTATAACTTTTGGTGAGGTTGAACTAACCAATGCCAAAAACTCCTCTTTCTTGTTCCTGATACTTCTGGCATTAGTATATAGACATAATAAACAAAATATATAGTATATAAAAACTGCTAAAATGAAGATACATATACCTGTTCTAAACCAGAACCAATCTGCATAGACTCCTCCAATGATAGTAGTCCTGCTTTTTCCAAACCCTTAGCATATGCCAGACTTCCCTAAGAAACAGCAATAAGAAAATTAAGCCCATACTGCTACATGAAAATGCAATTTTTATTATGATAATTAAAAAGACATTTTTCATATATTTTATTATTATTATTATCATCATCAGTAGGATTTCACCTTCCCAGAAAATTGAGTTTTTAACTGCATCTCAAGAAAAATCAACTGCAGAACTCATATAATTATTATTATTATTATTATTATTATTATCCAGGCCTCCATGGAGTCAAAAGACTCATTGTGGGAGGTCGTTTTTAGGAAACAAAGTTTATCATACCACTCCTTGAACCCATTGACCATTCCCGCTCCAACCACTCTCTAAGGCAATGCATTACAAGGTTCAACCACCCTCCATGCAAAGACCCACTCCTCATCCTCTTGCGCATAGTCTCCTTTCATAACTTCCAGGTCATCGCTCCTTCCCCCAGTTCCACCAAGTGAAAGAACTCTCCAATGTCTACCCTGTAACTGCCTCTCAACAGTTTAAAAGACTCGATCACATCACCTCTCCTTCTTCTATCCACCAAACTCTGCAGTCCACATTTCCTCAGTCGATCCTCACCGACACAGTACTCATATTGTACAGTCCGGAAAACCATCTTTGTTATCCACAGCACTCCTGAACTTCAGCTGATCTGTCCGAGTTGGTGAGATTCATAACACTCTATCGATGCTTTGTTGACACCATCTTTGCTTTGCTACAAACATATTATTATTAATACCAGACCTCCATGGAGTTGAAAGACTTAATGTGGGAAGCAAACATTGTTACACGCAAAGTCCATCAAATCGTGCTTTAAACTCATTCAGCGTATCTGCATTCGATGTCAGGCAATGTACTTCACTCACCAGCCACTCTCCATGCAAAGAACCCTGTTCCTTATGCCCCTGATCACACCCTCCTCATACAGCTTCCAGGTATATCCCTTGTTCTACTCCCTTTTCTCATTATACAAAAAAAAAATAATTTCCACATTCACCTGGTAACAACCCTTTACAAACTTAAATGTCTCAATTATATCCCCTCTCTTCCTCCTATTTTTGAGCTATTTTTGCCATGTTGCAAAAATAACTCAAAAGTATTACTTGAGCATTTTTTTAACATTTTCTGCAGTCTAGTACCATCAGTGTAATAGGGTATGCAATCTTTCCATCCTAAACTGCATAACCTTATACTTTATCACATTACACTGCCAACCATTATCTTCTACACACACTGCCAGTCTATTTATATCATCCTCCCCAGATCTCTACATTACTACACTGTTTATTGTTTGGCCGGCCTGGTTGGCCGAGTGGTTAGCATATCCACTCTCCAGTCAAAAGGCTGCGGATTCGAATCCCGCTGTGGGCATGAATGTTTGTGACTGTCTATGAAAATAATAGTGGTGATGGTGGACAGTAGATGGCATTGGTGTATATGAGGTGGTTTGTGGTTGAAGTTGAGTGGTGGAGATGGAGAGAGTAGGTGCCCTCCCTTGATGAGTCTTAGGACTCCCTGGAGGTGTCAAATAATAATAATAATAATAATTATATTAACTATTGTCCTCTCCAGTTTGCATCATCAACAAACAGATTCAGGGCCACTAGAACCAACAGTGGTCCTAGTGTCCCTGAAGCATTAAGCATTCCACTAGTCACCCTCATTCTCCTGGATTTCACTCTGCAGACATTCCTCTATCCATGCCACCAGTTTCATATCCATTCTCATTTTCTCCAACTTACATAATAGTTTTCTGTGTAATATTCTATCATAAGAGGATGTTCGTAAATGTAAATAAAATGAAGGAGCGAGTGCTGTATGGAGATTCGCTATTAAGAGGTGTGATAGTTGAGAGTTTGATGAAATTGTACCAACCTTGTGCGAACATAAAGGACTTCAGCGAATCTATTCGAGTGCAAAAACAGAGAGTGAAAGAGATGATAGTCGTGGCAGGAACAAATGATTTGAAAGAAGACAAAATGGAAATGATAGAGGATGTGAGGGAATTACTTGAGGTAGCAAAAGAGAAGAGTGAGAGAGTTAGGATGGTGAGTATTTTTCCATGGTATGACAGTGAAGTGTTTAGAAGGATGGCCATAATTGCCAATGACTTTATGCATGGGTTATGAATGGAGAGTGGTGTGGAATTTGTGGATGTGTGGAGTGAGTTCGATGGGCAAAACGATTTATATAAGATGGACGGGTTACATTTGAATGGATTTGGTGTACTCAGGCTTGAAAAAGTGTTGATGAATGAAGTGGAAGTGGATGTACAGACTCAGGGAAACAAGATTTATTAAGGGGTGGGGGAGTAGATATGCAGACTTTAGGGAGGCAGTTGAGTGTATAAATGAGTAAAATATGCCTGAGCGAGTACGAAGGACAACAAATCAGAATGGGATAGTTAGTATAAGGCACCAAAGTAGGGATGGGACTAATGGGCTTCTGCAATTCATGTACACTAATGCCAGGAGTATTAGGAACAAGAAAGAAGAGTTTTTGGCCTCGGTTGGCACACTTCCAGGCCATAGGTTGTTGGTATTAGTGAAACATTGCTGACAAGATGATAAAGCTAGTGGAATTGAATGTGATGAGTATAGCGTGTTCAGGAGTGATAGGGAGAATAAAAAGGGGGGAGGAGTGTTATTGATGATAGCTGATGAGTGGCAGCCAACGAGTATAGAAGTTAAACTGCAGGATAGAGAAAAGAGCACATTTGAGGCTATTTGGTGTGAGATAGAGTCTAGCAGAACAAAATATACAATTGGGTGCTGCTATAGACCAGGTGATAGAATTGATGGTGGGGATAGTATGCATAGGCAAATAGAAGAAATGAGTGGAAGGAGGGTAATTATTATGGGCGATTTCAATTATGGTAACATTGACTGGAAGGAGGAGAGGGCACATGGGAGGAAGGAATTGGATTTTATGCAGTTATTAACTCATTCATTGTTAATCACGCGATATCGCGTGATATGAGTTCTCACCGTCCGGCCGATCACGTGTTATCGTGTGGACGTCGCTGTCAAGTAAAAAAAATTTGGCCACCACACGAAATTCCATCTTTCAGCTTGGCAATGAACGTGTTAAAGGAAACCATCTGCGACAGCATGTAGTGGAAAATACTAGGGGGCAGAGAGTGCTTGACCTAGTAATTGCATCTGAGAATGTGGCTGTAATAAACATGACCATGTTGCCACGAATTGGTGAGAGTGATCATAAGGTCATGACTGGGGGGGGGTGCTAAAGGAGTGGAATTTACAATTAAGACAGGGTACATGTGGAATTACCGGGCTGGTACGTATGACAAGCTTAGGAGTGTCCTTGGCTCAGCGCCATGGCATGAAAAACTACAAGGGCTGGATATTGATAGTGCATGGGAGGTGGTTAAGAAGTGTTTGCAGGAGGCAATGTTATATACCAAACATCCGAATAATAAATCAAATAGGGGTTAAATGGATGAATAACACTATTAAGCATGAGCTGCAAAAAAAAAAAAAAAAAAGAAACAATTGTGGAGGGAATTTAAGGAGAAAGGTGACCAGCAGGTGCAGGAACAGTATAAAGCTCAGGCCAGGAAAGTAACAAGGGTGGTAAGATAAGCAAAAGCGGATTACGAAAGAAAATTGGCCATGCAGGCTAAAGAGAATCCCAAACAGTTTTTTCAATATGTTGCAAGTAAAAGGAAAAATGTTCATGGCAGAATGATTTTAAAAAATGATGAGGGTAGGGAGGTAACTGAATCAGTTGATATAGTGGAATTACTGAGCGAGCACTTTGCAAGAGTATATCATCCAGGTGGTGACAACGCAGTAATTGGAGAACCAACAGCTTATACTGGAATTGTGATGAATGAAGTAGAGGTAAATAGTCTATTATAGAACCTCAATGTCAATACATCTGTAGGATTGGATGGTATACCAGCTCGTGTTGTACGTGAAGCGGCTAAAGAATTGTCAGTGCCCTTGACCATTTTGTTTAATTTGAGACTCGGATCTGGATCAGTCCCAAGGGGATGGAAAGATGGGAAAATAGTTCCGCTGCATAAAGGTGGTTCCAAGGCTGCTGTTGAAAATTACTGGCCCAACAGCATAACAGGAATCGTTATCAAGGTCTTGGAGAAAATAGTCAAGAGGAAAATACAAGATTGGATAGATGAAAATGGGATACTGTATCGGGGACAGCATGGTTTTGTGAAGGGTAGGTCATGCCTCAGTAACTTGCTCACATATTATAACCCAGTGACGGCTGAACCAGATAAGAGTAATGGGTTTACAGTGATTTTACTGGACCTTGATAAGGCCTTTGACAGGATACCACATGGAATTCTAATCAGTAAAATGCAGCATATGGGGATGAATATAGGGTTGGTTAGATGGATGGTGGGTGGTTGACGGAAATATATCATAGAGTGGTTTA
Source organism: Typopeltis vanoorti (assembly GCF_054136105.1). Taxonomy (NCBI): domain Eukaryota; kingdom Metazoa; phylum Arthropoda; class Arachnida; order Uropygi; family Thelyphonidae; genus Typopeltis; species Typopeltis vanoorti. Next base: position 158,235,436 of record NC_143552.1, read on the forward strand.
TTCAGGAGTTGAGTCCACAAGACGGCCTGTGACTAGTAGTGTGCCACAAGGATCTGTTCTTGGACCACTGCTGTTTAATTTGTTCATTAATGATATAGGTAAGGATCTGAGAGGTACAGTTCATTTGCTTGTGGATGATGCAAAGTTGGGTAAGGCAATAGTGAATGCAGATGATGTCAAAATTTTGCAGGATGATTTGGATAGATTGGAGGTCTGGGCTAAGGAAAATGGATGTCAATTTAATGTGGCAAAATGTAAGGTTATACATTTTGGGGTTAAGATTAGCAGCAGTTTACTACATTGGTGGAACTGTACTGCAGGAAATTGATGAGGCACGAGATTTAGGAGTGTTGGTGGATAAGGAGTTGAAGTTTAGGGGGCACATTGCAAAAGTTGGTTGATAGGCGGAGGAGGGGAGATATGAATGAGACATTCAAATTACTGAAGGGTTTCTATAAAAGTAATTCAGAAGATATTTTTGAGAATGGGCTGGTTATGGGAGGACTAAGGGACATCCATGGAAGATGGGCAAAAGTGTGGTTAGTAAGGGTGTTAGAGCTGGGTTCTTTACTTTTAGAATGGTGAATGAGTGGAATGGGCTGCCAGAGTCTGTGACAGTGAATGAGTTTAAGGCGAGGTATGATAGATACTGTATGAATGTCGCATAGTTGTGATGAACATGATTTGGGGTCTCCCTCGATGAGTCTAAAGCAGGAGTGGTTAACCTTTTATAGTTCATGCGTCAATTTTTTCATTTTTAAGTTAAGATGCACCATGCAAACTTATACCACTTTTCAGCCCTTTTAAAATATGGTAATATGGATATATTTAACAGTTATGCATAAATGATTTCTTATATATATGGTAATATAGACACTTTTAGCAGTTTTAAATAAAATTATTTCATATAAAGACAAGATAAACATTAATTATTTTATTGAGACTATTGAAATTGCTTTGCTTTTGCTAAACTTGTAGTGTTTGGAGTTAAATCAGTTACAAAAAGCATCAAACAGTTTTACAAATTTGAATCAGCCAGTCGCGACCGTAGTTTATTCTAATTCATTTTCATTGATGAAAATGCTTGTTCGCATCTGTATGTAGTTCCAAATTGACAGATATAACCCAGAGCAAATTTTCTCAGGTCTGGGAAATGTTCACATGGCAACGATCGCCAGAAATTAATTTTATCAGAAGCATCTGGGAGCGATGGAAGTTCATTAAATTTCATTTTCAATAAAGAATTGGTTCTGAAATCAATAAGTTCCATTTGCATGTTACTAGACATCGTCAAGATTTTTTGTTCAGTAAGTGAAAAGGGATTTATAAATGCAAGTATGCAGTCTTCTTCTTCAGCAAAATCGCTAAAACTACTGTTAAAGAACTCTTGCAATAATCTGAGTTTCTCAGTATATTCTGTCAAGTTGCCATTATCTTCAACAGATTCATTATGTTCTTTTAAATGTGGAAATTGACTTAAATCCCCGTTTTCTATCTGGGAAATGAACAGTTTTAATTTCATTTTGAATGCACTGATGTCATTTACTAAGCTAGGAAACTGGTAATTAGTTTACGGAATTAACAACGCATATAAAGTATTAATTAAAGGTAACTTTAATGAATAACTTCTATATTTCGGCAATGTCACATTGCCATCTTCGGGAACATAAAGATATGGTATGTGCACTCAGGAACTAACACAAAGCAAATGAGGAAGAAAGCAAGAAACTAATATTGTTCCTAAAGTCCTAATGGTGCCCTCTTGCGGGCTAATTTGGTAGTCTTGGCAGTTGGGCTGAAGTTCTCATAATGAAAGTCTCCCAAATTTGGGGCAGTTTCATGCACCCAAATTTGTTGAGATTAGGAACGTTTTTTAGAGCTGCTGAAGATTCTTTGAATAATCTTTCGTATTTAAACTTGCTGCGATGGATTATTTTTGTTTTCTTCCAACGAATTTTATGGTGGGTATCTAAGGCATGGTCTGCCAGCCCAGAGCGGCTGTACTGGTGAAACCGGATGTAGTCTTGGTGTTCTGAAATCCTGATATTTGCTGTTCTGCCTGTTTGGCCAAAGTAGGACAATTTGCAGCTGCAAGGGACCTGGTATACACCAGATAGGTCTAGGGGAAGTGGTTGGTCTTTGGTAGAGTGGATAAGGGATGCCAACTTTTTATATGGTCTGTAACAGGAAGTAAGGTCATATTTTTTGAGGATATTGGTTATTTTTTCAGAGGTGCCCTGGATGTAGGGGATGGTGATAGACTTGGTGTAATCTTTATTGTGGAGGGGGGTTGTGGTTTACAGGTTTTAGTATTTTTTGGATTTTTTTGGGGTTATAGCCATTGGCTAAGAAAGTGTTAAGGATGTGGTTTAGTTCAATAGTCAGGGCCTTGTCACCTGAGCAGATTAATTTTGCCCTGTTATATAGCGTTTTTATCACCCCATATTGTTGTGAGGGGGGTGGTGGGATTGCTGGAGAACGCGCGTTCTCCTTGCCGATGAAAACAAAACCTTACGGGCGCTAGAGGAAGAGCTTTCTAATACACTCGGCCTTGATCTATGGTCTATACTTCATGACATCTCATGCACATCGGCAAGAAAGGAATTCGAAAAAATACGTAGTCGGCACGTGAAAAAATACGAAAACCTGACAAAGACTTCTACTTCTGTACCCCAGCCACCACTCAACACTGTAGTCAACCTCTCGTCGGCAGTTTTAAAGCCTGAAGCACTCACCGCACTTTCACGTGGTCACAATTTCGCCCTAGCTCCCAAAAGGATACCTGCTGAAGAAATCACGATCCAAATAGAGCGTGGAATTCGCAACCTGCCTAACCATATCGCCAACAACGTGAGACTGGATGTAGTCGGTGTTCTCACTAAAGCCAAACCTCCAAAATCCAACTTATCCAAAAACGAATATACAGCCCTACAAGAACTGAAAAACAACAAAAAAAATAGTAATCACCAAAGCTGATAAGGGAAGCGCCACTGTGGTACTCAATCAAAAAGACTACAAAGGTAAGCTAAATTCTTTAGTACGAGACCGTACTACTTACCTCCCCATTGAATATAATCCGACCAGCTCTCAGATTAGAACTATCCACAGACTCCTTAAGAAAGTCACTTCTTGGCCTGTGGAAGTCACCAACAAACTTAAACCTTATAACTCTAGACCCCCCCCGATTATATGGACTCCCAAAAATACATAAACAAAATGTGCCATTGCGTCCCACAGTGGATGGCATTGATTCCCCCACATATAAATTAGCCAAACATTTAGCCAAAACGCTCACACACTACACTGGCAACACACCATCACACATAAAAAACTCGGCCCACTTTAAAGCCAGTATAGAAAACCTTACACTCCAACACACTGACATAATGGTCAGTTTTGATGTCTCCTCCCTATTCACTAATGTCCCACTCAAAGAAACCCTTGAGCTCATCCAAGCCAAGTTTCCTCCCGATATCTCAGCCCTATTTCAGTTCACAATGAACTCAGGCTATTTCGTTTGGCAAGGAAAGTTCTACAAACAGATGGAGGGGACAGCCATGGGTTCACCACTTTCCCCACCCTTGGCCAATTTCTTTATGGAGACATTTGAAGAGAAAGCCTTAAACACCGCCCCACAAAAACCCACTATTTGGCTTCGTTATGTGGATGATGTGTTTGCTATTTGGCCACATGGCTCAGACACACTCCACTCCTTCCTAACACACTTAAACAACCAACATCCCAGAGTCCAGTTCACCTTAGAAAAAGAGGAAAACAACACCCTCCCCTTCCTAGACACTTTAATCACCCGCCAGCTAGATGGATCTTTGGTTTTCTCTGTTTACAGAAAACCCACCCACACTGGCAGATACATTCACCAGCAATCCCCCCCCCTCACAACAATATGGGGTGATAAAAACACTATATAACAGGGCAAAATTAATCTGCTCAGATGACAAGGCCCTAACTATTGAACTAAACCACATCCTCAACACTTTCTTAGCCAATGGCTATAACCCCAAAAAAATCCAAAAAATACTAAAACCTGTAAACCACAACCCCCCTCCACAATAAAGATTACACCAAGTCTATCACCATCCCCTACATCCAGGGTACCTCTGAAAAAATAACCAATATCCTCAAAAAATATGACCTTACTTCCTGTTACAGACCATATAAAAAGTTGGCATCCCTTATCCACTCTACCAAAGACCAACCACTTCCCCTAGACCTACCTGGTGTATACCAGGTCCCTTGCAGCTGCAAATTGTCCTACTTTGGCCAAACAGGCAGAACAACAAATATCAGGATTTCAGAACACCAAGACTACATCCGGTTTCACCAGTACAGCCGCTCTGGGCTGGCAGACCATGCCTTAGATACCCACCATAAAATTCGTTGGAAGAAAACAAAAATAATCCATCGCAGCAAGTTTAAATACGAAAGATTATTCAAAGAATCTTCAGCAGCTCTAAAAAACGTTCCTAACCTCAACAAATTTGGGTGCATGAAACTGCCCCAAATTTGGGAGACTTTCATTATGAGAACTTCAGCCCAACTGCCAAGACTACCAAATTAGCCCGCAAGAGGGCACCATTAGGACTTTAGGAACAATATTAGTTTCTTGCTTTCTTCCTCATTTGCTTTGTGTTAGTTCCTGAGTGCACATACCATATCTTTATGTTCCCGAAGATGGCAATGTGACACTGCCGAAATATAGAAGTTATTCATTAAAGTTACCTTTAATTAATACTTTATATGCGTTGTTAATTCCGTAAACTAATTACCAGTTATGTCTAACCAACGTATAAGTCTTACTACTAGAAGCTAGGAAACAATTTGTTCTTGTCCTGCAGTTTCAAATTTAGATCATTGAGGTGGCTGGTAAATGCTAAAAATGCTAAATCAAATAGCCATTTCTCATCACACAACAGGGCTTTTGCCTCATGCAGCTCATCCTTCTCTTCCAGAAAATTACAAACACTTTCTTTCAGCTTCCAAAATCTACTGAGAACTTGTCCTTTAGAAAGCCAGCGCACCTCACAATGAAGGATGAGTTCACCATATTCCATATCTAGCAGTTCACAATATTCTCTGAATTCTCTTCTGTTTAATCCTTTTTAATTTTATTCACACACTTTACAACTAGTATCATAACATGCTTCAAATTTAGAGTTTTCCCACATAGAGATTCTTCGTGTATAATACAGTGATACTTTAGTAGAGAACGACCTAAAAACCTTTCAAGTAAAGTTAAAGTCCCAGAAACTCTACCTACCATTGACGGTGCTCCATCAGTGCAAACACTGATGAGCTTACTAGAATCTAGTTGTTGATTTTCTAGACATGACTTTACTTTGTCAAATATCTCTTGACCCTCTTGTTTTTCCATAAAGTGACTCAAGACCGATAAGTTCTTCAAAGATGTTAAAATTACCATCAATTCCTCTTATAAAAATGCTTAATTGGGCTACATCACATATGTCAGCGGATTCGTCCAAGGCTAAAGAAAAGAAAGAACAAGCATGAACATGGACTTTCAATTGCTCATTAACATCATGGGAAAGTTCTTCGATGTGTCTTGTAATTGTTTGCTTGGACAGAGCAATTTGGTTTACTTTTCTTTCAACATTCTTGTCACCATGACATTTTGCAAATTTTTCGAGACAGGGCTTAACAACTTCCTCTCCATCAGAGAAAGGCTTGTGTTTTTTTTAGCCAACAAAAAGGAAATTTCATAAGACACCTCCAGCATTGCCACACTTTCACAACTTCGTTTCACAAATATATTTTGTCTCTTTTTTTTTATTTCTTCCTTTTTCTTAACCACGTATTCTTTTCGCAACTCAGACCCAGGAGCTAACTTCAGTTTTTCTTCTAATTCAGCTTGATGTTTTCAATAGTGTCTGTTAAGATCACGTCTTCTATTATCTGAGAGAGTGCTTTCACAAACAATGCACAACGGATATCCTGAAGGACCCGCAATAAATAAGAACTCATTTCCCCACAGTTCATTAAACTGGCGCTTGGTATCACCTGCTTTTCTTCTGCTCATTTTCTTTTGCAAAGTAATGGGTAATTGACTGTAAAAAAAAAAAAAAATTATCATAAAAAGTAAAGCTTATTATTAAATTATTTATTTAAATTATTAAATTATTTAATAATAATTTAAATAATTTATTTAAATTATTTTATCTTTTTTAACATTATGAACATTCAAAAACAGTTCTACAAGTTTAAGATAAGATTCCTGTTTTCATGAAGGCCAAATACAGTTCTATAAGTTTAAAAATCAAACACACATATTTTTTTTTTTTTCATAGACAGTTTTCATCTCTCTTTCGTAATATATTATGTCCAATGAAATACGAGATCGCGTCCTGCCATAAAACAGTCGATAAGCTGGCAATCACATACACACACAACCCAAACATCCTCATTACGAAAGCTTTGCTGATGATCAGTAAAATTTTAGGAATAAACCTACTATACGTAAATAAAAAGGAAAGATATTGCATAAAAAAAAAACATAAAAACACACACGTACAAATACACTGAATAATTGCAGGTTTCAGTAATCAGCAAATTAGTTGAACGGGAAAGAACTTGACATACACGTTCAAAATGAAAAAAATTATTTTTAAATTTACAGAACTATATTATGCCTTCATGAAAGCAGAAATCTTATCTTAAACTTAAAGAACTGTTAATAAAAACATAAGTTCAAAAACATGGGATTGTTCAGTCACATCGAATCAGAAGTTCATCGAACGTTATGACACGAGAGTCAGCTGTAAACTGATTGAATAACTGGTGACGCATGTCAGCATTTGCTGGTGCCTGTTGCTTCAAGATCAAACAAGTATAATAAATGCACACTCTAGAATTCAGTGGTAGGTTAATTGTGTGTTTATATATATATATATATATATATATAAATTGTATAGAAAATTTTTTTAAATTTTTCTCTGGGGTTCAGTGCACCACTTCTAATCATGCGATGCGCCACTTTTGGCACATGCGCCATAGGTTGGCCACCCCTGGTCTAAAGACTCCCTGGAGTTGCCTGTAATAATAATAATAATGCCATTGCAAATTCCAGCAGCACTTCTACCAACTCATATATGCCTTCTGAATAAGTGAATAAACTAATGCAGGACCTACAGTTCACAAAGTAGTACTGCCTACTATAGAATATCATATTTCCTATCCATCATGCTTAACATATTCCTTTCTACCATCAACAAACTTTGCCAATACCTAGATACTAATTTGCTACTTCTGTCTTGGAGTTTCCTGTTGTGTAATGAAACTATCTTACCTCTTTCTAACCTCCAATCCCTCCCAGAGTTTCCACTCTGGGAAGGTTTGGAGCCAACATGACATCCAGTCTCAGTGCTGTATTCACATTGGTATTTCTCAATATGCTGAATGCCTTTTGCTGATGTACCTCAATCGGTCTATCTCACCAGCAACTACAGTATCCTTACATGGATAATACTTCAGAACTCTTATCCCTTCAGAACTCTTTCTTCTGCCTCTGTCATTTTCATTTCATCAGCACAGATAACAGTTATCCTTCCATAATAATTAATTATCTTATTCACCACATTGCAAACTCTAAGATTTCCTTTGGCCTGTTAGCTAATTTTCTCTCATAATCTGAATTAGCCCTCCATACCATGCTAGTCACCCTTCTTGCCTATGCTTTGAACTGTCCATGAACATGTTGATCACTGATCACCTTTTTATTTATATTTCTTCCCCATCATAACATCAGCGTATGGAAAATGGTAAGGAGTTGTTATTCCACAGGTCCTAGTTTATGATGCTACTCACTCAATTATCTTCTACTTGGTTTATCATCCAGTGCCTAGGTATGCAGTCTGATATTGCTTCACTCAAACAACTCCTGACCATTTTCCATACACTATTGACATTATGATTTGTCAATAGTGTATGGAATGGATTGGTAACAGACTGGAATTAGACACTTCCAGTCTGTTACCACCCTTATGCAATGGCACTATCTTACCTTCCTTCCATTCCCTGGGCACCTTTGCCAAAGCCAGACTTTCATTGAAAAGCCACGTTAAAGGTACTGTCAATTCCCTAGCACATTCTCTCAAAACTCGTGGTGAAATACCATCCAGTCCCACAGCTTTACTGACATCCAGAGTACTCAGTATCTGAAACACACTCTCCTCCTGTACCTCCAGACCTCGTACCAGTCCTATCCCTCTAGCATTAAAACTGACTCCTCTAGGATGAAATACTCCAATAAAGTGTTCATTGAACAATTCCACTATGTCCTCTGCATCAGTCACTCTATTCCCATTTTTATCCCACAATATCATTCTTCCACAGTCATTTCTCCTCCTACTGGCCACATAGCTAAAAAATTCCCTAGGATTTTCTTTGGATCTTAGGGCCAATCTCCTTTCATATTCCAGTTTCGCTTTCCTTACCACACTAGTCACTCTTCTGGCCTGTGTCTTATATTCCTCATGCATCTCTTCACCTATCTCCTTATATCTCTTCCATAGCCTCTTTTTCGCATGCAATTCCTGTTTAATATTGTTTGTCATCCACTTTACTCCAAATTGCGTCCTCTTCTTCACTCGTGGTATACAACTTACCATTGCTGATAACAAATATTCTTTCACAATTTCCCACGCACTGGTGATATCCCGGCCTTCCAATTCCTCCCTCCATGAAACTTCCCGAAGTTGACGTCTAAGACTATTATAATCACCTGCCTTATAATTCCACATAAGTTCCCGTCTCTTTGATACTCCTGCATGTCTATTCATTTTCCAAGTCAACACCATATGGTCACTCTCTCCAACTGGTGGGAGAGACGTCAACTCAGTTATTATCAACTCTTCTGATGCTATAACCAAATCCAAAACTCTTGAACCTCTTATTCCCTCTGTTAAATGTTGCCTAAGACATTTGTCCTTCAAGAATTCTAGAAATTCCATTCTCTTATTGCTACATGCATCTTCCTTTCCCCCAATCTATACTGATGTAGTTAAAATCTCCCATAACAATCATTCTTCTTTCACTTGCCACACTCAACTGTCTCAACATTTCCTGGTCACCACCCTCTGTGCTCCTTGGTCTGTAGCAACACCCCACCAAATATCCTGTCTTGCCCACCTCCACCTCACACCGTATGCTTTCAAAGTCATTAGTGTCACAGCTTTCCAAAGCCTCCACTCTTAGACGACATAGATCATCACTTGTCATAAGCAATACTCCACCACCAGGCTTTCCCTTCCTATCCTGCCAAAAAATGCTGTACCCAGCAACTTCTATTTCTGTTATTATATCCTATTCTGTCAACCATGTCTCTGTGATCCCAATAATCTTTGGCCAGGCTGATGCTATCAGTGCCACCACTTCCTCTCCTTTATTTCAGATACTCCTGACATTAGTATAAAGCATAAAAATGCCATGGTTTCTATACCGAGCATTATCCCCTCTAGACTCCACTGGGCTCAGCATTACCTGATGTCGTCCCCCTTCTCCCAAGTACCCATTCTCACAAGAGGCCACCCTCTGCTACCATCCACACTGGGACACACTGACTCTTTAAAGAACAGCAATCTCTCCAGATGCCTACGCCCTTCCTCATTCAAATACAAGTGGTCTCTCACATACAATGTCTCTCTGCTGTCAAACGCACTCCAAGTATCCACATATTCGAATCCTCTCTTCTGACACATTCTCACTATTATGCCATTCAATATCACTGCTCTTCTATCAGCTCGAGATTATCGTACCTAGGCAACACACACACACACACACACACACACACACACACACACACACACACACACACTATCTTTCCTCTCTGTGTCTTCTTTCGTACAGCCTCAAGCAAGAATCTCATATCTCTCGCTGCCCTATTTACACCACCATTCAAGTCATTTGTTCCCACAATCATCTCATCCACCCTTTCACCTCTCTTGATTTCCTTAGCCACACTTTCTATGGTTCCTCCTGGCAAACACTCCTCATGCATCCTATCTTAAACACCATGGATCATTGTGTCCCTATACATTACACCTCTTACCACCGTATTCTCGATTGCTCATATGCATCCCTCACTCTCTCTCTCGTAACAGTTTCTCTCTGTGCTCCCCTACTTACCTGCCTTCCTGACATCACTCTATCTCTAGTCCCTGTGCTCCCTTGCATTCCTCTCATTCCCTCTCCTCCACTTATCCTATTCTCACCTCTTCTATCATTCATACAACTCTCTCATTTCCTCTCTTCTACTGTTTCCATTCTGTCCTCTTCTATCACTCCCATAACTCCCTCTCATTCCCTCTCTTATACTGTTCCTATTCTCTCTTCTTCTACCCTTCCCATAACTCTCTCTCAATCCCTCTCCTCTACTATTGTTAATATTCTCATTCCCATAACTCTCTCTCACTACTCCGCTGATTTGTTTTGCATTAGTCTCTTCCATTCGCTTAACTTCATCTTTCCCACTTCTCATCTCATTCCCTAGACATTCCACCTACTCTTTCAGCTCATCTATCTCTATCTGTAAGTCAGCCACTCTTGTTTGCCATTCATCCTCCCAATTGAGACTACTGTATCTCCTAAAACTTCAGAATCATTCAATCTTTCCATACTCCCCACTCTTATTATTTCATTCATACTTCTCTCGCCTTCTATCATACATCATCTTTCTACGTGGAGAACCTCCCGTCTCTGACTCAACGAGGTCAGTTATGGTAATTTCTAAATCACCAAGTTCCTCCCATTGCCTGCATTTTGCACATATATGTTTTCCCTCTTCTTTCACATATACAATCGCCGGGACGCATACATTCTGCAAGTCCCGCATGCTACAAAATCCTGTATGATATTGCGCAAAATGGAGTCCTTAAATGGGGGGGGGGGGAGAGGAACTTGGCGATATGCCATTTGTAATTGTAACTGTCGCTGCCACCATTATTTATAATAGTGTCGGTAATTAGTGTCAAAAAATAAACGCTAAATAAGTATCAGGGAGTATAACTATAAGAAAAAGTACAAACAATTTTAAACAGAACATTTAATTACACTAGATATAAATAAATAAAATGAAATAACTAAATAATGAAAACTTATCCTCTGTCTTGTCTTCCACCGTTATGCATTCGATTCCGACCCCGTCTTCTCGGTAACCGTGCCTTGTTATATAATAGAAGGGGTAATAAAAGAAAGGGTACATACAGAACTACAGGTTAGGCAATTATAACAAGCTTCGGAGTGAGCTTGCAGTCGTCCCATGGCAGAACATATTGCAGGGGAAAGATGTTAGCAGTGCATGGGATAAAATCAGCGGGTATCTGACTAAGACAATATCAGAATGTGTCCCCATGGTCAGGAAGACAAACAAGGTAGGCGTTAGATGGATGAGTAGTAGTATCAAGCTTGATCTGCAAAAAAAGAAAATGTTATGGAGAATTTACAAGGAGAAAGGCGATCAGTACACCCATGAGCAGTCAAGGCTCAAGCTAGGAAGGTTATCAGCATAGCAAGAAAAGCTAAATCAGATTATGAGAAGACCTTAGCCAAGGAGATCAAGGGTAATCCCAAAGAGTTCTTCCACTATGTGGCAAGTAAAAGGAAGAATGACTTCGGAAGGATAACTTTAGTGGGTGCTGATGGTATTGAGGTGACAAATTCAGATGTAATAGTCGAGTTACTGAGTGATCCCTTTTCAAAAGTCTATCACCCAAGTGAGAATATCTCTGTGCCTGTAGCAATAACCAATGTGAGAATTCAAGTTAAGAAATCAGAGGTACTTAGTATATTGCAAAATTTAAATACAAACACTGCTGTAGATTTAGATGGAATATCAGCTCGGGTGTTGCGTGAATGTGCAAAGGAACTGCCAATGCCTCTTACTTGGTTATTTAACTTAAGTTTGAACTCTGGTATGGTCTCTAGGGAGTGTAAGGAAGGCAAAGTAGTTCCTTTGCATAAAGGTGGCTCTAAAACTGTGGTAGTTAATTACAGGCCAATCGCCATCTCGGGAGTGGTGGTAAAAGTATTGGAAAAGTTGGTTAAAGACAAAATTCAAGAATGGGTGGATCAGGATATGATACTCTATAGGTCGATCCTGCCTTAGCAATTTATTAACTTTTTATAATAGAATGACATCAGAGTTGGACAAAGGAAATGGCTACACAGTGGTACTTCTGGATTTTGCTAAGGCTTTTGACAGGATACCCCCATGTAATAATGTTGCATACATGGGAATGGATACTAAACTTGTGATATGGATAGGAGAATGGCTTAGGGAGAGATACCAGAAGGTGGTGTATGGAGGCAGAGTCCAGGATGAGGCAAGTGCCCAGTGGTGTGCCTCAGGGCTCTGTGCTTGGGCCATTGTTGTTTAATTTGTACATAAATGATATAGGAAATGGCTTAAAGGGAGATATTCAGTTGTTTGGTGATGATGCAAAGTTGGGTAGCTCAATAAAAAATCAAGATGATGTTGAGAGTTTGCAGGAATTATTGCAGAAAATGATTTAAATAAGCTGGCAAAATGGGCAAAAGGTAATGGATGTCAGTTCAATGTGGAAAAGTGTAAAGTTATGCATTTTGGGATAAAAAGATTACCAGCTGTGTACTACATACATTGATGGAACGGTACTCCAAGAGATTGATGAGGCTAGGGACTTAGGGGTGTTGGTAGATAGGGAGATGAAGTACAGGAGACCAATGGCGCACTCAGGATTTAATCTTGGGGGGGGGGGGCAAGTTGAGTAGACAATTTGAGAATACACAGTAAGCATCATGACCAATGACTGAGCATGTACAATGATCACTAATTCATAAGTAGTATAGAAACAGAAGACATGACGCAACATAAATAAAAAGAATGAATTTTAATTTGGAAAAGATTTTTGGAAAATTTTCTAGTGTTTTTTCCTTTGGGGGGGGGGACCAGGGCCCCTTTGCCCCCTCCCTGGGTGCGCCACTGCAGGGGACACATTGCTAAGGTGTCCAAGATTGCACATAGGATTACTTGGTTATTGAGGAACACACTAACATCCAGGGATAAAGAGGTTATTATTCCCCTTTATAAAACATTGATACTTCAACATTTGGATTACTGTGCTCAGGTCTGGTCATCTGGATTTCTTGGCGATGAGGAGGTTGTGGAGAGAATTCAGAGGAGAATGACTCAGTTGGTGAGTGATGTAAAAAATGCTCCCTACATTTATAGATTGAGAGCTTGTGGATTGCAGAGGTTGGTTGATAGGCAGAGAAGAAATATGATAGAAACATTTAAATTACTAAAAGGTTTTTATAAGATTGATGAAGGGGAAATGTTTCAGCTGTGTGATAGTGATGGAAGAACAAGAGGCCATTTCTGGAAATTAAGGAAAACTGTGGTTAACAAGAGTGTGAGAATGAGGTTTTTTGCCTGGAGGATGGTGAATGAGTGGAATGCATTGCCTGACTCAGTTGCGAGTTCTTTGTCTGTAAATGAATTCAAGAACAGATAGATATTGTTTTTATAGTTTGGGTCTCCTGCGATGAGTCTATTGACTCCATGGAGATACCCATAATAATAATAATAATAATAGACACAAGTCAAAAGTTTATCACTGAGAGAAATTACCTTTCTCTTAATTGGTCAACCAATACAAATATTTAAATTATTAACCTTACTAGAAAAGATTTCTTTCAGTAATATCCATACCAAAATGAGATTCAAGCCCATAACCTTTTGGTGGTATTTATCAATTGCACTAAAGTTGACCTAACTAAAGGAGCTTTGTTTAGAGAAAATTGCATAGAGGAAATCAAGTATTACTATTTTTGTTTTATTCAGATATAGATGATATCTGGTATAATAATCTCTGAATTTGGGCAATCAGCACTCTGATGTCCTGGACTACCTTTTACAAAGCAGTTTTGCATTTTCTCTTGAAACCAAAGCTAGCTGCCATATTGGTTTAGTTGAAGATGTGAAATATAATGTTACATTTCCTGGCGAATTGTATGAATTTCATGAAAGACAGTGGTTAAATATCTCAATATTTTCAGAGAAATGAAACCTCATTAGCTTGGAAATTTTTGCTGGTGATTTATTGTAACATACAATAATTTTAGATCATAAAAGGAAATTTGAAAGGATTGGGGGATAAACAGAAGTCATGCTCCTTGGAAATATTAAATACATCACATTTCTGTGTCTTATCATATAATGATTCAGCTCTTTTAATACTACTGTAAATATTTAGCAGTTTAACTAATAATTAGTTTTCTGCTTTTGAGAGAAACTTGTGACATGAAATTAAGAATTATTATTATTACGGGCAACTCCAAGGAGTCGACAGACTCATCGAGGGAGGCCCATTATTATGAAATATAATTATCGAAATATAATAATGAAATATAATTATTGGATTTGTTGTGAAGAATATAAGATTGATGTTATTGTATTCTTTTTTCTATAGAGCATCCAGTTTGTCCAAAGTAAGAAAGATAGCAGTCATGTGGAACTTGATATACATCAGGAAGAAACATAGTTGAGCGTTTATCTTTAGATGAGAGGAAATAGGTGGATATTTTATTATTATTAATTTATTATTTGTTATTTATTATTAATTTTATTATTTATTATTATTTATTATCTGCACATTAGTATAAGAAAAGTATATTTAATATACTGCCAGATATTTTAGTTTGAAAAAAAAAAACATTGATGAGGCTAGGGACTTAGGGGTATTGGTAGATAAAGTTCAAGGGACACATTGCTAAGGTGTCCAAGATTGCACATAGGATTACTTGGTTGTTGAGGAACACACTGACATCCGGAGATAAAGAGGTTATTATTCCCCTTTATAAAGCATTGATACTTCAACATTTGGATTACTGTGCTCAGGTCTGGTCATCTGGATTTCTTGGCGATGAGGAGGTTGTGGAGAGAATTCAGAGGAGAATGACTCAGTTGGTGAGTGATGTAAAAAATGCTCCCTACATTTATAGATTGAGAGCTTGTGGATTGCAGAGGTTGGTTGATAGGCAGAGAAGAAATATGATAGAAACATTTAAATTACTAAAAGGTTTTTATAAGATTGATGGAGGGGAAATGTTTCAGCTGTGTGATAGTGATGGAAGAACAAGAGGTCATCCCTGGAAATTAAGGAAAACTGTGGTTAACAAGAGTGTGAAAATGAGGTTTTTTGCCTGCAGGGTGGTGAATGAGTGGAATTCATTGCCTGACTCAGTTGTGAGTTCTTTGTCTGTAAATGAATTCAAGAAGAGATATGACAGATATTGTTTTGCTAGTTTGGGTCTCCCGCAATGAGTCTACTGACTCCATGGAGATACCCGTAATAATAATAATAAATAATAATATTTTGACAAGGATAGGCATTCATTCTGATTCAAGTTAGGGCAGTGAAGTACGGCCTCAGTACCCTCTTTGAATAGGCATTTGAATTTTTACTGACATCTATGTAGAAGGTGAGTTTTGGACCAGAGAATGTTGTGATTTGTCTCTATTCCACGATGCACCAATCCAGACTTATTGGATTTGTTGTGAAGAATATAAGATTGATGTTATTGTATTCTTTTTTTTATAGAGCATCTGGTTTGTCCAAAGAAAGAAAGATAGCAGTCACGTGGAACTTGATATACACCAGGAAGAGACATAGTTTAAGCATTTAGACGAGAGAAAATAGGTAGATATTTTATTATTATTAATTTATTAAAAGAATATCAATCTTATATTCTTCACAACAAATCCAATAAGTCTGGATTGGCGCAACACGGAACAGAAACAAACCACAACATTCTCTGGTCCAAAACGCACCTTCTACACAGATGTCGGTAGAAATTCTAATGCCTATTCTTGCTCAGGCCTTACTTCACCACCCTAACTTGAATCAGAATGACTGTCAATCCTTGTCAAAAATATAGGAAAGTTTGATCTGAGAAACACATCAATTTTTTTTTAAGACCTTCTAAATACTACATCTGTCTAATGATATCTTTAGTATGATTTTATAAATTAAGTTTTTTTGTATGACATTGTAAATTTATACACGTAATTTATTCTGCACTCTTATGTTTACCTTTCCTCAGTGAAATGATATTGTGATTAACGATGTAACATCACGCAGCTTGTTCTAATTTTGAATGATCAATTGTTTGTATTCTTCCTTGTAAAAAACTGTTTTCTATCAAGCCACTGGTGAATAATTTGTTATTTTCAAACTGAAATATCTGGCAGTATATTAAATATACTTTTCTTGTGCTAACAGGTAGACAATTCTTAATAAATAGTTTGTTAATTGTAATGTTGTCACTATTAATGCTGTTCCCTTGATAAGAATGAAAGGCATAGGACACACTACATACCACTTAGTGAGGAATACTGCTTCTAGTGTTTGAGATGAATCTTTTTATATTTAGAAAATTGAAGTACTATGAGTTAAGGAAGCATGAGGAATCAACATGTTTGTATAGATTGAGAATGATGTGAGAATCCAAAATAGTGAGCATGTGTAGAATGACAACTGAAAAATAAGAAAGGGACTGGGCAGAGAAATAAAATTGTGTGAAAGTTCTGATTTAGTATTCTAATATGATTGAAACTGGTGCATTCACAAGGATGAGTATACCTTTTCATAACACTTACAGGTAAAATGATATAGTAAAATTTTAAGGGATCAAATTGAATCTACCAAGCCAGTCCAAGAAAAAATAAATAAAAATATTGCAGATTGGCTCAGAGATTCTAGCCTCATTCTCACTGAAGCCAGTAATAATTGCTAAACTACTATCGACAAATTGAAGCCTAACTTTGAGAGGGCTGAAAGCAGAACTCTCCTCTTGCACATGATTATATCTTTTTGGTCCTTCCAAAGAACTATTGGGTACAGTTTCTGTCAATCTGTGCTCCTAACCTAAATGGCAGTATTGCAAAAACCTAAAGGCATAAGCTGATACCCTGGCATCATTCTTCTCTTCCAACTTTAGTATGGATGACCAAGGCTTGTACACCATTTCAAGAGCAATTCACAAAATCCCACTTCTGACCTCAGAAAAAAGAATCTTAAATACCTACCAAGAAGGCTTGTTTTGTTTTCCCTCAATTGTGCTTAAGAGATATTCTCCTGAACTAACACTTGTTATTTTATCATCACTATATTCTATTATACTCAGGAAGCATCAAATCCACAGCATGTAAGGAAGTTAATATTCAGTACTTGTTAAAAATAATAACAAGCTATTTAGCCACCAACTTTATTGCTCTCACTTAGTTATCATCCAAAATAATGGAAAATGCCATCAGTACAACTTTTTCTTTCTTTCTTTCTGTTTTTTTTTTTTTTTTTTTTGCACACATCTGAAGAAATGCTAGCTAACTGATGACCACTTTTATGGATTTGCTCATGATTCACAGTAGATCCTGCTCTTTCTGGTAATGCCATAAAAATGTTTAGAGAAACACAAGCTGTTGCACTTGACATTTCCAAGGTATAATAAATTTAGTTTAATCCTTTATCCAAGTGTAAGTAAACAAAGTTTGTGCCTGAAAGTATCTTCAGGACTGGGGTAAGGTGGTACAACACCAGGGCAACTCATTGGAAAGGTGGAGCAAGCTACCAACACTCCTATCTCAGTATCTCCCATAATGCAAAACACATCTCCTTGCGGATATGTCTAATGTTATGCATTAAGGGAAGGGCCACAACCCAGACTAGTTTCGACCTTTATTGAGGTCTCTTCAGTGGGAGCCAGGCCCAAGTGGAGATACCAGGCAGAAGCATTAGCAGGTCATCTCTACCTATAGGATTTCCAAGGTATTTGTTGGGATCTGGCATAGAGAGCTTAGCAAATTACCTTCTTATGGTCTACATTCCATCCTCTGATTTGGTCACCAGTTTTCTTGTAGGGTGTTTACTGTGTAATGGTATTCTCTCTTCAGATTGCTCTTCTAATGAAGGCATTCCTGAGGACACTGTTCCCAAGAGATGTTCCTCTCAGGCCACCTCATTGACTGCAAACCCTATCCATAGTTTTACTACTGACAGTATTCCCCATTCTTCCTACTTGTATGATAAAACTTGCAGTGTTCAAACACCCTAAGCTTCAGGATTCTTCTACAACTAGTGGCTAAACAATGGGATGATAAGGGCTTCTAGAATACAGTTTTCTCCTTTTTCTCACAAAAAGGATGTTAGTACATCTTCCATTTCCTTTAATAACACCAAAGACCATATCTCTTCTTGGACTGGTGCTTAACTCTAACCTTTTCTGGAACAAAGACATTTCTATAGCATCTCAACCTCCAAAAAAAACTTTTTGCATCATTTTTCAGTGAAGAAGTTATTTTTCAATTGTTCAATGACTAACTTTTCACAATACTTTTTTTAATATCTATCTAAAAATTCTTGATGTTTTCAGAAACTTGGTTAATTATTATTATTATCATCATTTCACCTCCATGGAGTCAGAGACTCATTATGGGAAGTACACACTATTGCACACAATGATCATCCAACCGTACTTTAAACTGATTCAATGAATCTACATCCACAATACACTTCGGCAATGCATTCCACTCACCAACCACTCTCCATTCAAAGAACCTAATCCTCACTCCTCTGCTCACACCCTCCTTACACAGTTTCTAGCATTGACCTCTTGTCCTACCTCCCTCTCAATGGGGCATAATATCAAGCAATACATAGTCTTTATTTGAATTGTAAGTCAGCATTTAGAATTGAAGGAAGTGCAGGAAGATGGTTTAATATTAAATCTGATGTCAGACAAGGATGTACATTATCTCCTCTAATGTGTAGAAAGGCTTATGTGTTCGTCATACATGTTGTTTAATTTTGATGGTATATATGTTACGGTTAAAGTGATAAATCCGGTTATTATTAATAATTACCGGTTAAAGTGAATAATTAGAATTAATCACTTTAACCAGTTAAAGTGAATAATTCCTAGAGGAGCTGGTAAATGTAATAAAAACATATTTATAGGTTTTGTATATAGGTTTTCATTCTCAATAGAAATTATAACAGCTTAGGTAAGGTTAGGTTAATTTAGGTTTATAATGAAAAAAGTAAGAAAAGTACTTCTTTTGCACTCAGTGAAATCAGAAATCATAACCTAACCTAACCTAACTGATAAAGGATAGATTAGATTAGTTTATAATGATTTCTGATTTCACTGAGTGCAAACTAAGTACTTTCCTTACTTTTTTCATTATAAACTAACCTAACCTCGATTAATTCTCATAAATTATTCACTTTAACTGGTAATTACTAATAATAACCGGATTTATTACTTTAACCATAACATATATATCAGAACACAGAATTATAAGTAAATAATTGTTTATTGACTTACTGCTGATAATTTTCTGGTACCCTGCTCATGTGATCAAGCTTACTACGGTCAAACTGGAAGAACTGTGGACATTCGCATCAGTAAACATAAAAGATACATCCAGCACTATCACTATGGCAAGTTGGGCCTAGCAGACCCAACAATGTTTTGGATACCTCTGCACACAAGATCAACTGGAAGAAAACAAAAGTACTGCACAGAAGCTTTTACAAGTCAGAGAGATTGTTCTTAGAAGCAACAGAAGACTTGAAACATACTCTGAATCTCAACAAATATGGCTGTATAAATTTGTCTAAGATTTGGAAGACAGTCATCTTAAGACATAACTAGTACCTGCTTTCTCTTTCTCCCTCTCTTTTATTTTTTATTTTTTTAGATAGAGGGCGCCTAATTAGGACTTTAGTCTTTGTGTTGTTGCTACAATTTGTTAAACTAGTCCCTTTGTTACACCATGTTGCTGTAGTCTCGCATACTGTGACAAACTGTGTATTTGTGCTCTGAAGATGCTGGTTATAACACCAGCGAAATATCAGCAATAAGTCAATAAATAATTATTTACTTATAATTCTGTGTTCTGATATATATACCATCAAAATTAAACATTATCCCCTCTTTATTTTAAATATAAACCTGGTTTTAATCCATTTCCCAAGTAAGCAAACAGACAAATAAGTCAAGTTTGTGCCTGCAGGTAGTGCAAGTCTGGGTGACCTGCCGTATTGCAAGTCTAAGGCAACTCGTGGTAAAGGTGGAATAAGCTCTGATCACTATTCTTAGTATAAAATAGCTTGGTATCTTTAACGTATATTATACCCAAGGTAAAAAAACTTTCTACATTATCCCTCTGTTTTTCATTATTTATATGGATCACATTATGAAGAAAAGTGGTATTAAATCTGATATCAAAATTGGAGATGTTAATCCCAGCTCTTTATTTTATGCAGATGATATTATACTTTTAAACCTATAGAACAAATAAAACATAGCAGTTAGTTAGGCACAATCTTTAGTAAAGAAGGTAAATTAAATATGGAAACAGACAACATAATCAACATAGCCGATATGGTAGGAAGTCAACTAAATAAATTGATGTAGGAGAAATGTTTCAGCTGTGTGATAGTGATGGAAGAACAAGACATCATCCCTGGAAATTAAGGAAAAGTGTGGTTAACAAGGATGCGAGAACAAGGTTTTTTACCTGGAAGGTGGTGAATGAGAGAAATGCATTGCCTGACTCAGTTGTGAGTTCTTCGTCTGTAAATGAATTCAAGAAGAGATATGATAGATATTGTTTTAATAGTTTGGGTCTCTGATGAGTCTACTGACTGCATGGAGATACCTGTAATAATAATAATAATAATTATTACTGGAAATAAAGCCAACAGGCTTCACTTTGGCAAAGTAAGATTATTCAAAATTAAGTAGATATTGAATACCACATTATTTCTTAGCCGAATAAGAAACTCAAAGATAGAAAATTATTATTATTATTATTATTATTCAGGCCTCCATGGAGTCAAAAGCCTCATCGTGGGAGGTCCTTCCTAAGAACATAAAGTCTGTCAAGATTCATCGAGGGGAGGTCCCCCCCCCCTTAAGAAACACAAAGTCTATCATACCACTCCTTAAACTCATTGACCAAATCTAATCTAAGAGTTTCATGCCAAATATAGAAAACTATATAAAGATCGGGGAGTCCAAGTGTAAGCCAACACCTGGTAGTGCAATGCAGGGCGACTCGTAAGGTGGAGTAAGCTCCGATCACTGTTCTTAATATTCCCCATAATGTAAAACACAGCTCCTAGGAGATGTATTACTGTTCTACATTATGAGAGCAGGACCAGTTTCGACCTTTTTTGAGGTCACATCAGTGAGTAGGTAGACCTAGATGTAATACTAAGGTTTCAATGTTTTCAAAAGGTTTTTAAAGTGTAATACAGTAAAGATATAAGTTCCGACTATTGAAACCTTAGTATTACATCTAGGTCTACCTATTCACTGATGAGACCTCAAAAAAGGTTGAAACCGGTCTGGGTAGTGACCTTCTCTCATAATGTAGAACAGTAATACATCTCCTAGGAGATGTTTTACATAATGGAGAAATACTAAGAACAGTGATCGGAGCTTACTCCACCTTTACTACGACTTTCCCTGTATTGCACTACCAGGTGTTGGCTTATGCTTGGACTTGCTGATCTTTATATAGTTTTCTATATTCGGCATGAAAATCTTAGATTAGATTTCCTATCTTTGAGTTTCTTATTCGGCTAAGAAATAATGTGGTATTCAATTCCACTTAATTTTGAATAATAATAATAATAATAATAATAATATAGTGAAGAGGGGATTGAGGATGTTTTACATGAAGAATGATAAGTGAGTGAGTGGAATGTATTGCCAGATCAGTGGAATGTATTGCTGTGAAAGTTTGTTATAATTATGATAATGATGATGAAATGCTCAAATCCAAAAAGTTTATTTTTCACTTGGTTAGAGTATAATAAAATTAGTTTAATCCTTTATCCAAGTGTGAGCAAACAAAGTTTGCACCTAAAAGTATCTTCAGGACTGGGGTAAGGTGGTACAACACCAGGGCAACTCATTGCAAAGGTGGAGCAAGCTACCAACACTCCTATCTCAGTATCTCCTATAATGCAAAACACATCTCCTTGCAGATATGTCTAATGTTATGCATTATGGCTCCCACTGAAGAGACCTCAATAAAGGTCGAAACTAGTCTGGGTAGTGGCCCTTCCCTTAATGCATAACATTAGACATATCCGCAAGGAGATGTGTTTTGCATTATAGGAGATACTGAGATAGGAGTGTTGGTATCTTGCTCCACCTTTGCAACGAGTTGCCCTGGTGTTGTACCACCTTACCCCAGTCCTGAAGATACTTTCAGGTGCAAACTTTGTTTGCTCACACTTGGATAAAGGATTAAACTAATTTTATTATACCAAGACAATGATGTAGGCCTCTCTCACATACTCTATGGGTAGTTCTCTGTCAGAAACTGAACAAATTCATTAATCTTGCTTGAAGTTACTGGTCTCTTCATTTCACTTTAAATGTCATAATTAAAATCATTCATAATGATCACTCTCTTCTTATACACTAACTCATACCTAAGAATTTCCTTCTTATGATCTTTCACATTTACAGGTTGATAACAACATCTCTCTCTAAATATTTCATTCTGCCTCAAAACCACTGAAAACAGTTTTTTTTTCTCTACATCTTCAACATATCACAGCACAATTCATCTGATATCATCAGAATTCTCTCTCCTCCTCTCTTTATTTATTCCTCTCATGCAAAATATCATACTGCCCTTCACTTCATGTCAATACATCATCATCATCCAATCATGTTTTACTGATATCATATCCACTCAATCAGGTCAACAGGATCTTCTCCTTTATTCCTGAGATTTCTAGCATTCCTAAATAAAGTAACTTATTTTTTAGGTCTGTAACCAGTCCAGCCTATATCACAGCTGTTCCCTAACTCTCCAGAGAACTAATATCAGTGGTGTAGCTAGAGCGTTTGCTGCCCGGGGCGGTCCATGAGTTTGCCGTCCCTCTCAATACATACCAAAAATACTACAAAAAGTCAAAACGACATATAGGAAAATAAATTAAAACACTATATTTATTTTTGAAGTAAAACTTTAATTTCAACATTCTAAAATGTTATTTTTCTTGCTTTTCTGTTAGCGAAATCATCGATGACATTGGCGAAGTCTATTTCATAGTAATGTAGGTAATTCTTAATCTATTTTATTTAGAAAAACTACTCTCACAACTAGCAACACTTAAAGCAATTGTGAGAAAATTCGCAGTAGTATGACAATATTTGGAAATGAGTTTTCGAGACTGTATTTTAGAATTAACTGCAACCAGTCCAAAAATGTTCAAAGTGCTGCCCAGGGCACACTGCCCCTTCCGCTCCTCCCTAGCTATGCCTCTGACTAATATAAACCATTATTGAAACCTATTCTGTTTTCCTCCAGATTCAACTACTTCACAAATCCCATCTTCACATTCTTCTACTGTTTCTGGTGGAAGAATGTGATGAATGGGAAGAATGCGAAGTAACTTGCATTTCAATTTCTCTTCAATGCTCTTCAATTTTCTTCTCTCTCTTTTGTCTTTTCACAACTAGATGCTGGCAAGCAGAGAGAGAGAGGGAGAGACACATAGGCAGATGAATTTATTGTATAAGACTGTAATTAGTGCACATCTGGACATACCGTATGTACAATGTACAAAATTCTGATCACTTGGTGATGAGAAAATTTAATGATGTCCAAAAGTTAGTAATTAAACTAATATTATGATCCCTGAATGTCAGACGAGTGGATAAGCTGTGCATTTTGGTATATCAAAAGAAAAGAGATAATACAAATCAGTGAAAGGAACTTACTAGATTAAAACAGAGAAGAATGTTTATAGAACAGGAAAGGGGAAATGGGAGGAGGAGAAATCCTTGGAAGATATATTATTACTATTATTACAGGCGACTCCAAGGAGTCCTTAGACTCATCAAAGGAGGCCCTAAACATCATGTCCATCACAACTATTCGACTTTCACACAGTATCTATCATACTTTGCCCTGAACTCATTCACTGTCATAGCACCCACAACAGACTCTGGCAGCTTATTCCACTCATTCACCACTCTAAAAGTAAAAAACCCAGCTCTAACACCCTTACTAACCACACTCTTGGCCAGCTTCCATGGATGTCCCCTAGTCCACCACCACCAGTCCTGTTCTCAAAAATATCCTCTGAATTAATCCTATAGCAATTTGAATGTCTCAATCATATCTCCCCTTTTCCGCCTATCAACCAATTTCTGCAACCCACAAATCTTCAACCTGTTTTCATAAGGTTCATTCCTGCTATCATCTTGGTCACTCGCCTCTGGATCTTCTCAACCTCCTCCCCATTAAGAAGAAACCTAGGTGACCATATCTGCACACAGTAATCAAGATGGGGTCTTATCAAGACTCGATACAGAGGAACAATAACTTGCTTATCTCTGCTCATCAAGGTATTCTTCAGCATCCAAGTGATTTGATGATATAAAGGAGTAAATTTTTTAAACGAGATTGGCATGTGAATATAAGGCACAGAATGGTAGTCACAAAGAGAGAGAGAAATATACCTCTCACAAGGATTTTGTCTCTTGTTAGGTCTAATAATAATACAATAATATTATAAATTAATTTTTTTTTTGGAATGAAAAATATTTTCTTTTAAAGTATACTAATTTTAAATATATAATTCTAATACAAAACTTAGTATAAATTTACTGTGTATTAAATTACATTAAAAATATAGTCTTAGTTCAGTTTACAATGAAACATACTTTAATATCCACATCCCAGAGCCTCTTATCAAATTTAAGTGAAGCATTGAACTGTTCCATCACAGGATCCAGGCTTTTATGGAATCTGCCACCCCATAATTTAGCACCCTAATAAAATAAATAAAAAGCACATGTAAAGTAATATGTGATGAATAAATAGAATATAACACTGAATGTGGTTAAATATTTTTGAACTTAAAATAGAGAAAGTTGTAGTAGACCATTTATATTAATTTCAGAAAATTAATATGTTACAAGACAGCTAATACTAGAGGGTGAGGATAGTTAAAAATTGACTTTACTGTCACACAGAAATTTTATTATTATTATCATCATCTAAGATCTCCAAGGAATCAAGGATTTGTCAAGGTAGGCCACACATTACCCCACACCAGCTGTTATAAATTGCCTTAAACTTGTTCACAATAGAAGCACAAACCACTTGAAGAGGCAAACTGTCCACTCACTGCTCTGTGAGAGAAAAATCTAGATCTTAGCCCTTTCTTAACTTCCATGGATGCACCATTTTCTCTCCCACCTTCTAGATACCAAAAAAATTCATCAAACAATGTACTCTCAATCTGTCTTCATAATCCACATTCCGTAATCCTAATATAATTTTTGTGACCCTTCTTTGCATCCTTCTAGTGGTTCTTTATTGATTCCAAACCCAGGAGACTAAATCTGCACATAGTAGTCCAGGTGAGGTTTTATCAAGGCCTTATAAAGAGGCAAAATGACTTTCTTATCCTTATATGTCAAGGTTCACTTCAACATCGCAATTATCCTTTGAGTTGTATTTGCAATTTTTGCTATGTAATCTTTTAATGCCAAGATCCTTAGCCTCTTTAGTTTCTTCTAGCATAACCCTATTGTAAAATATGCCAATAAAAATCACATCACGACCAAGTGCATAACTTTACACTTGCTAACATTGAACTGATAGCTGTTATCATTTGCCCAAATTTCCAGCCCACTCAAATCAATCTGTAAGTGCTGAATATTAACATCCCTGATTTCTCTGCCTACCTCTGCATCATTAGCAAACAATTGAACATCTGCTATTAGATCCTTCCTAATATCATTAACATATAGACTGAACAATAATGGTCCAAGGATTGATCCCTGGGGTGCATCATCAGTCACCTTAAATCTGGCAGATTCACATCTACCATATACCACTTTTTAATAACTGCCTGTCAACCATCCACCAATCCAAGTCGATAGTTTATATTTCAAACTATATTCTCCAGTTTATGTAACAGCCTTTTAATGTGGTATTCTATCAAATGCTTAGCAAAATCCAACAATGTCATTGTATATCCATTTCCTTTATCCACCACAGCCATAACATTCTTATAAAATATGAGCAAATTGTTAACACATTGACTTCCTTTTAACAAACACGTGCTGTTCCTTGCAGGGGAAAAGCATGGGTTTATAGCTGGTCTATCAACTCATTTCTATATGTGAGTTCTTACCAACATCTTTAAAATCTTTACAATTACTCCAGAGATGCTGATTCATCAGTAGTTAGAAACATTGGTGTCTACCCTTGTACACAAGGAAACTATCATACATTCTTTCCATTCCTCTGGAATTAATATTATTGCATCCTCCATGGAATTGACAGACTCATTGTGGGAGGTTCATTCAACTGACAACATTTGTCAGTTGAATTTTAAGGATTTTAAGATTTGGCATTATCATACCAAATCTTAAAATCCTTAACACTCCTTGCATTAACAACACATTCTGGTAATGTATTCCATTCACTGAATTCTCCATGTAAAAAATCTACTCCTCACATCCCTCTTCACCACACTCTTACATAACTTCCAGGGATGACCTCTGGTTTTTCCCCTCTTGACTTCTACTCATTTTATCATCCCATCTGGATTAATCGAATAACATCTTCTCACTAACTTAAATGTCTATATCACATCATCTCTTTTCCTCCTATCTACCAAATGCTGCAATCCACATTTCTTCAACCTCTTTCTATAGCCATCATCTAAAGTCCTGATATTGTCTTGGTCACTTGTCTCTGGAACCTCTCCAATGGTGAAGGGTCCAGAGACCAGGTGACCAAATTTGAGTACAATAATCCAAGTGTGGTCTGACCAGTGATTTATACAGTGGCACAACCACTTTCTTATTCCTACATGTTAGAATACTTCTTTATCATAGCAGCACTACAATGTGCAGCCTTTGCAACACTATCGATATGCCCTCTAAACTTCAGTCTACTGTCAACCATCACCTCCCGAACTTCGAATCTCATCCACTTCCTGCAGTATGGCACTGTTGATATAGTAAACAGCCTTATATTTCTGCACTTCAAAACACAACACCTTGCACTTACTAATATTAAAACTATAACCCAGCTCCTCTGTCCAAGTCAAAATTCTATTCAAATCTTCCTGAAGGGAATTAACATCAGCAGTGCTACTTATAATTCTTCCCAACTTTGCATCATCAGCAAACAACTGAAGATCCCCAGTCAGTCAACATGATATATCATTTACAAACAAGTTAAACAGCAGGGTCCCAAGAACAGAACCCTGGGGCATACCACTGGTTATCCTCCTTGTTCAGGACACTACTCCATCATACAAAACTTGCTAGTATTGTTCAAAAAATCAATCTCTGATTCATCTGACCAATATACTATGTATTCCTGTTAAGGGTAGACCAAGTTTTCCAGGGTAGGTCAAAACCCAAAGGCATCTGTGCTGGGTCCACTAATTCCTAGCACAGATGTCTTCAGGTTTTTGTGGGTTTACGCCAGGACTCTTTCCACTTCTTCATGTTAAAACTTGTCTCCACAAGATATTTTGCTGTTAGGATTGGACGATTGGAGAGTTGATAAAGGAAGTGCCACCGTTATTCTAAACTGAACCACTTATTTAGAAAAAATGAATCTGCTAGTCTCGGACAATAGTACATACCAACATGTTAACTATGACCCAACCAATAGAATAAAAAAGAAAACAGAGAAAC
This sequence comes from Typopeltis vanoorti, assembly GCF_054136105.1. Lineage (NCBI taxonomy): Eukaryota > Metazoa > Arthropoda > Arachnida > Uropygi > Thelyphonidae > Typopeltis > Typopeltis vanoorti. The sequence continues at coordinate 158,263,210 of NC_143552.1, forward strand.
TACTTAAATCTATTACTACATGGCCTGAAGACACAGTCAAAAAACTACTTCCACACTACACTCGTTTCCCGAGAATTTACAGTCTACCAAAAATACACAAACAAAAAACAACTCTGGCGGATAGTCGAAGGTATAGATAGCCCGAATTATCACCTAGCCAAAAAATTAGGGGCAACACTCAAGGAGTTGGTAGGTCATTCCTCCTCCTATATCAGAAGCACACAACACTTCATAAACATAATCAAAGACATTACATTAGAAAAATATGATTTATTAGTCAGTTTTGATGTCTCTGCCTGCTTTACGTATGTCCCAATCAATGACACACAATACTTCTTTTACTGAACAAATTTCCTACAGATATCAGGGCGCTCTTTGCACATATATTACATTCTGTTTATTTTGTTTGTCAAAATGCTTTCTATCTACAAAAAGAAGGCACAGCCATGGGCTTGCCATTATCCTCCCCCCCCATTGTTAACTTTTTATATGGAACATGCTCTAGATTCCTCTCCTGTAAAACCCACAGTCTGGCTTAGATACGTTGACGTATCTAAGCCAGATACGTCATTGACGATGTTTTCGCGATCTGGTCCCATGGCCACTAGACACTTTCCTTATCCACCTAAACAAACAACACAAACGCATACAGTTCATAATTGAGATTGAAAAACAGACACATTTCCGTTTCTAGATACGCTTGTCACGTCTTCCTTCTGGCAGTCTTTCCTTCACTGTGTACCAGAAACCGACACATACTGGCCAATATATATATATATATATATATATATATAAACTCCTACCACCACCACCCAAAACAAAAACTAGATGTCATTAATACTTTAAAAAACAGGGCTTTGAAGATCTGCTCCAATGAACAAGCTCTGAAAGACAAATTTAAAGTTATCAGCAATAGTTTTCTAAAAAATGGTTACAGCCAAAACACTATTAATAAAATTCTCTACAAGACCTCAATAAAAAACAAAGATAAACCAGACTACAATAAAACTATAACCATTCCTTACATTAAAGGGACATCAGATAAAATAAACAGAATACTACAAAATACAACCTCAAAGCCACCTTTAAACCTCCTGCAAAATTAAAAAAACTAACTCAACATCCAAAGACCCACTCCCTCCACTGGCCCACCCTGGAGTATACTGTATTTATTGCACCTGTAATATATCATATATAGGGGAAACAGGACACACAATTCCTATCAGACAAAAAGGAACATAAACGACACATTAAATATAATAACTATGGTGAAACTGGCCTTTCTAATCATGGCCTGGACACTTTACATAGAACTGACTGGAAAAACACCAGTTGTTTACATCACACCAAAACATGGTACGAACGCAAATTTAAGGAAGCCTATGAGATTCTTATCAACCACCCAATCTGAACAATAATGATGGTCTAAAAATTCCAAGCATATGGAAGGCACATATTCTACCCACGGAACCTTTCTCTCTAAGAGTTAACTGTAAACAGGACTGTAGGTAATTCAGAATCCTAAATCTAAAATAACAATTGCAATTTTAAAAATAGGATATCATTGTTACTGAAAGAAGACCATCTATAAGAAAGAATGTTTTTCTCATGTTATCTTAAATAGAATTTAGCTTTGATGTAGTTTCTAAATAATTAATTAATTTGTGTTTTTTTTTTTCGCTAGAGGTCATGCCAATAGAATAACTGGTGATCAAATCATTGTTTCTTTAGCTTATTGTAATGTAACTCAGCTTGTCCTTGTATATACTCCAGATGATGATCTTAATATGAAGATTATAACACGGTTGTAAAGTCCATAATTTCTAAAATGAACTATCTATTCCAATCCTCTGCAGCTTGTACACCAACTTATCATTATTATTACAGGCAACTCAAAGGAGTCCTTAGATATCCCTAAACATCTTGGTCCAAACATCAGAATCAAGATGTTTAGGGCCTCCTTAAATATCTTGACATGATGTTTAGGGAGGCCCTAAACATCATGTCAAGAACTATCCAACATTTAAGCAGTATCTATCATACTTTGAACTGATTCACAGACATGGCACCCACAACAGATTCTTGCAACCTATTCCACTCATTCACAACTCTCTAAGCAAAAAACCTAGTTCTAACACCCTTGCTAACTACACCCTTACTCAGTTTCCATGGATGGCCCCAAGTTCTCCCACCAACACATCTATTCTGAAAAATTTCCTCTGAATTAATATTTTAAAATACCCCTCAGTAATCTGTATGGCTCAATCATATCAGCCCTTTTCCACCTATCAACCCAGTTTCTGTGACCTACAAATCTTCAACCCGTTCTCATAAGGTTCATTCCTTAGAAGTGCTATCATCTTGTTCACTTGCCTCTGAATCCTCTCCATTTCCTCCTCATCAACAAGAAACCCTGGTGCCCAGATATGTACACCGTAGTCAAGATGAGGTCTCATTAAGGCTCAATAAAGAGGAATAATAACCTGCTTGTCTCTGCTAGTCAAAGTATTTTTCAGTAACCAAGTGATCTTATCAGCTGCTTTAGCCACTTTTGCTATGTTCCCCCTAAACTTTAACTCTCTATCCACAAACATTTCCAAGAGTCTCTAGCTTCATCAATTTCCTGGAGTACAGTTCCACCAATGTGGTATACAGCTGATAATCTTTTCACCCTAAAATGCATAACCTTATACTTTGTCACATTAAATTGACATCCATTCTCCTTTGCCCAGTCTGCAATCTATCCAAATCATCCTGCAATTTGACATCATCTGTATTAACTATTGCTTTGCATCATTGGCAAATAACCAAACAGTTCCTCTTAGATCCTTTCATATATCGTTAATGAACAAATTAAACAGTAGTGGTTCGAGAACAAAACCCTGCAGCATGCTACTAGTCCTAAAGAAGGCCTGTGGTCTTCTTTAGGATTCTAATCCTGAATAAACTACTCTCTGATATATTATTATTATTATTCCTGACACCTCCAAGGAGTCCGAAGACTCATCGCGGGAGGACACCTACAGCTGTATTTTTTGTCTGTAAATTGCATGTGTTCTGAAGGGTCGATTTGTCTGTATGCGGGATGAAAAACCCGAGTTTCCGGGAGAAAAAACCCTGCTACCTCTGCATGAGATCGGCTAACTCACCTTCGATTGAAATCGTCCAGATAAAGATTCCTCCCGTCGCGACGAGAATCAACCTTAGGCCTATTCCAATCGAAGGGGGGCAATGTACCATTGTTCTTCCAATTGCGCTACAGAGGCGCTTATATCTCTCCATCAACCACCCTCCTATCCATCTCACCAACCCTATATCCATCTTCATGTGCTGCAGTTCATGGATTAGAATTCCATGTGGTATCCTGTCAAATGCCATTGCAAAGTCCACCCATTACCTTTATCCAACTCAGCTGTCACTGTATTATAAAACGTGAGCAAATTACTGAGGCGTGACAAAACAAAACTTCACAAAACCATGCTGCCCCCATACAGTATCCCATTTCCGTCTATCCATTCTGGTATTTTGCGCTTCATCAACTTCTCCAATACTCTGGCAATAACTCCTGATATGCAGATCGGTTGGTAATTTGCAACATCAGTCTTGGAGACTCCTTTACGCAATGGAACTATTTTACCTTCTTTCCACCTCCTCGGGAGGACTAACCTAGAGCTAAGACTTATATTAAACAATGTCATGGTCAAGGGCACTGACAATTCTCTCGCTGCTTCACATAAAACTCGAGCTGGTATGCCATCCAATTCCACAGTTGCATTCACATTAAGGTTCTGTAATGTGCTATGCTATGCACCTCCATTTCATTTACCTCAGTTCCCATATAAGCCTTTGACTTTCTCTTGTTCCTACAATATCACCACCTGGATGATATATCCTTGCAAAGTGTTCACTTAGTAATTCCACTATTTCAATTCAGTTACCTATTATCAGCATTCATTAAAATCATTCTGCCATATTCATTCTTTCTTTTACTTGCAGCATATCGAAAGAATTGTTTGGAATTCTTCTTAGCCTGCATTGCTAACTTCCTTTCATAATCTGCTTTTGCCTTTCTTACCACACTAGTTAAACTTCTGATCTGTGCCTTGTACTGTTCATGTGTCTACAGGTCACTCTCTCCTTAAATTCCCTCTACAATTGTTTCTTTTTTTGCAGCTCTGACTTAATGATGATATTCATTCATTTAGCTCCCACTTGATTTACTCTTCTGATGCTAGGTATTAGTCTGTCATTATCTCACTCAAATACTCCTTTACCACTTCCCATGGACTATCAACATCCAGCCCTTGCAGTTTTACATGCCATTGCACCGATCCAACCAATCATTGAAGCTTGTCATGCTTACCCTTGTAATTCTACATATAACCCATTCTTAACCAAAAATTCCACACATTTAGCCACCTCCCAGTCAAGACCATATGATCACTCTCACAAATTGGTGGCAACGTGGTCATATTCATTATAGACAAATTCTCAGATGCCATTACTAGATGGAGCACTCGAATCCCTAGTATACTCCATCGCATGCTGTCTCAGGCAATTATCCATTAGTAACTGCATAAATTCCATTTCCTTCTTCCCATGTGTACTCTCCTTCTTGTAATTCCATGTTCCCATAGTTGAAATCACCCATAATAATTACCAGTCCTCCACTCATTGAGTCTATTTGCCAATGCATACTATCTCCATCATCTTTTCCAACCCCTGGTCTATAGCAACATTCAACTGTATATTTTTTTCTACTGGCCTCAATTTCACACCATATTTCCTCAAATGTGCTATTTTTACTGGCCAATGGAACTTCTACTCTCTTTGGTTACAGTTCCTTGGCTATCATCAATAACACTCCCCACCCATTCTTTTCTCTCTATCCTCCCTAAACACACTATATCCTTCACATGGAATTGCATGTGAAAAAGAGGCTATGGAAGAGATATAAGGAGACAGGTGAAGAGAGGATGCATGAAGAATATAAGACACAGGCCAGAAGAGTGACTAGTGTGGTAAGGAAAGCAAAACTGGAATATGAGAGGAGATTGGCCCTAAGATCAAAAGAAAAGCCTAGGGAATATTTTAGCTATGTGGCCAGTAAGAGGAGAAATGACTGTGGAAGAATGATATTGTGGGATAAAAATGGGAATAGAGTGACTGATGCAGAGGACATAGTGGAATTGTTCAATGAACACTTTATTGGAGTATTTCATCATAGAGGAGTCAGTTTTAATGCTAGAGGGATAGGGCTGGTTCGAGGTTTAGAGGTACAGGAGGAGAGTGTATATCAGATACTGAGTACTCTGGATGTCAGTAAAGCTTTGGGACTGGATGGTATTTCACCACAAGTTTTGAGAGAATGTGCTAGGGAACTGACAGTGCCTCTAACCTGGCTTTTCAATGAAAGTCTGGCTTCGGCAAAGGTGCCCAGGGAATGGAAGGAAGGTAAGATAGTGCCATTGCATAAGGGTGGTAACAGACTGGAAGTGTAATTATAGGCCAGTCTGTGTGTCATCAGTAGTTGTTAAGATCTTGGAGAAAGTAGTGAGGGACCATATACAGCATTGGGCAGATGAGGGTAATGTTATCTGTGAGAGTCAACATGGATTTGTGAAAGGGCGCTCTTGTTTTAGTAATATGCTAGCCTTTTATAATAAAGTTACAAGAACATTAGATGAGGGAAAGGCATATACTGCAATTTTCTTAGACTTAGCAAAGTCATTTGACAGGGTGCCACATGATAAGCTGATATTTAAGTTGCAGCACATGGGTCTGGATATCAGATTGGTCAACTGGATTCAGAATTGGCTGTCTGATAGGTATCAGAGAGTTGTGTATGGTGGAGCAGTTTCAAGGAGACAGAGGGTTACAAGTGGGGTCCCACAGGGCTCAGTACTAGGACCTATATTGTTTAACCTTTATATCAATGACATTGTCAGTCGATTGCAAGGGGATATTCAGTTGTTTGCAGATGATGCGAAGCTGGGAAGGATTATTAGTAATAGTGCAGATGTGGTAGCCCTGCAAGAGGATTTGAATAAGCTAGATAGATGGGCAAATGAATGGGGGTGTCAGTTTAATGCAGCAAAATGTAAAGTCTTGAGGTTTGGGAAACATCGATAGGATGCTGCATACTCTATGGGAGGAGTTATACTGGAGGAAGTAGGGGAGACAAGAGATCTGGGGTTGATGATTGATAGAAACCTGAAGTTTAGGGGACATATTGCAAAGGTGGTGAAGGTAACACAGAGGATTGCTGCAATTATGAGAAGGACACTGACCCGCAGAGATAAGAGGGTGATCAATCCATTGTATAAGTCTCTGATCAGACCACACTTGGACTATTGTTCTCAGATTTGGTCCCCAGGATTTGAAGGGGATAAATTAACTGTGGAAAGGATACAAAGGCGGATGACAAAGATGGTTTCAGGACTGTACAAGGATAGTTATGATGATCGGCTGAGGGAATGTGGACTGCAGAGTTTGGTGGCTGGAAGAAGGAGAGGCGATATGATTGAGACTTTTAAACTGTTGAGAGGTGGTTACAGGGTTCGTTGACACTGGGGAGTTCTTTCGCTTGGTTGAACAGCAGGAAGGAGTGATGACAAAAGGCCATCCCTGGAAGTTACGAAAGGAAACAGTGAGCAAGAGGGTGAGGAGTGGTTACTTTGTGTGGAGGGTGGTTGAGCCGTGGAATGCATTGCCTGATGGAGTGGCGAGGGCGAGAACGGTCAATGAGTTTGAGGAGTGGTTACTTTGTGTGGAGGGTGGTTGAGCCGTGGAATGCATTGCCTGATGGAGTGGTGAGGGCGAGAACGGTCAATGAGTTTAAGGAGTGGTATGATAGACTTTGTGTTTCTTAGGGGGGGGACCTCCCCTCAATGAGTCTTGGACAGACCTTATGTTCTTAGGAAGGACCTCCCATGATGAGTCTTTTGACTCCATGGAGGCCTGAATAATAATAATAATTCTATCCCACTAACTATATCATCTTCTGTTAGTCATGTCTCACTAATGTCAATAACCTTTGGCCAGGATGAGCCAACCAATGCCAAAAATTCCCTCGGCTTGTTCTGGATGCTCCTGGCATTAGTGTACATAAAGTGCCAAAGTCCCTTAGCCCACCGCTATTCTGGTGGCTTTATACTTAATCCTATTCTGGTTTTAATCCTTTCTGAGTGCTGTATACATTCCATTAAGCCTTCAACATGAAATACTGTATCCCTTATTTTCTATCCCTATAGCAATATCATTCTTATTTAACCATGTCTCACTAATTCTTATAATATTTGACCATGTTGTAATAACTAATGCCAAAAATTCTTCTCACTTATTCCAAATACTTCTGGCATTAGTATACAAAAACTGCAATACTTCCTTCCTCCCATAATCACCCTGTGTGTGAATTAGCACACTCTGTATACAGTTTATTTTCTGAGAACAAATAATCCCATATATACAACGATTATTGACATTAGTATTATTAACAGCTAATTCTATCATCCCTCCCTAGCAAATCCATTTCCCTGATTTTGACCATATACTCAAAACGTATTATTAGGAATAAATTGGCAAAAAAAAAGAGGAAGTCTCATATGTAATCCACTGAACCTCTATTGAAGAATACAATTATAGGAAGGAAAATGAAATTGCTGAAATACATATGGAGACATAACAACGGATTGTAAACATATTAGAAAGGAAGTGGGAAAAGAAGAAAAGGACAACGCAAATATGCATTCTAAGAAGATGTAATGTATTAGATTCACTGGAAGCAGTTATAAACAGTTAAAGAGAAAAAATATGGCACCTCAGTATCCTAAAAATTTATGATTCATTAAAATATTTATTAGTAAGTACTAGGTTCTTCTATATTCCTTCTTCTTGTGCCATGTTTTACATGTTGATGTAAAGAGTAGGAAATCATCTAATAGATCCAGAATATAGATACCAAAAAAACATGCATCCCATAATCCCCATTCAATATCACAACAATTTCCATTATTAGATATACCAGCAGTCAGAAGTTTTGCTTGGTTGGTGACCAACTTCCACTTTTAAGATTGAATTATTAAGTTTCATATTGCACCATACAGTTTCAATAATGGAATTTTATTATTATTATTATAAAAAACCTCCATGGAGTCAGACTCATCATGGGGGATCCATTGTCGCACACAGTTTATCATACAGCACCTTAAATATGTTCACTGTCTCTGTACTCACCACTCTCCATGCAATAAACCTGCTCCTCGTCTCCTTGCTCACACTCTCCTTATACAGCTTCAGGTGACCTTTTTGTTCTCTTCCTATCTTCACCCATTCTCTGCAAAACCTCCCCCACCATTAATCTGGTAATAACTTCTTAACAGTTTATATGTCTCAATCACATCCCTCTCCTTCTATCCACCAAATTCTGCAAATTGCATTTTGTCAATCTGTCTTCATACTCAACATTCCAGAGATAGAAACACCTTAGTCAATCGTCTCTAAACCTTTTCCAATACATCTATTTGAAAACCAGGTGACTAAATCGGCGCACAGTAGTCCATATGTGGCCTTATCAAAACCTTATACAAGGGAATCATAATATTCTTACTTCCATAAATCAGTGCGCTCCGCATCATTATCTGCTGTGCTGCTCTCACAATTTTAGGAACATGTCTCCAAAATTATAGGTTCTTGTCTACAATCACTCCCAGATCTCTCATCTCCTCTACTTCTTCCAAGATTTTTCCCACCAATTGTGTACTCTACATCACATCCTTTCTTCCCAAATTTCAAAACCTTACATTTTGCAAAATTAAATGGATATCCCCACTCATTTACCATTCAGTAAGTGTATTTAAGTCTTTTTGCAAAGCAACAGCATCCGCTCTATTCCTGATAGCTCCAACTTTGAATCGGAATTATCAAGTGAAAATACGGAATATCAGGATGCCGCTATGTCTCTGTTAGACCTATTAAATTTAGATTCGAGCTGACATCATTACTGACACTTCTTAGCATAGACTCCAACATGCCTAACTTTTTGCATGGTCAATAAGGTAATGCTAGAGTTCCTGATGTCTGTTATCCATTCCTCTTTTTTATTTATTTATTTATTATTATTATGAGACACCTCCAGAGTGTCCAAAGACTCATCGAGGAAGAGTGTGCCAACAGCATCAAACAATATAGCCCTTCCAACTACTAACTGCGCTCAAACTTGCTTAACTTTTTGTGTGAGCCAATAGTATCAGAGGCTCTACTAATCAACCGACATTTTTTAAATTTTTTTTTTCCCCGATGATTAAATTCCACAATAGTCTTTCTAACATGCAGCTAGACACAAAGCAAGCGGTAAGTTAAAATTTTTATACAGAATAAAAATATTCTGTATTTAATTAAACAGCACGACAATATTATATACAAAAGAATACAAATAAATATGTGTAAGTGGAAATTTCTGTGGTTTAGAAGTTCATAAGGCATATTCCGGTAATTGAACCACTTTTTTTTTTTTTTTTTTTTTTTAATTAAGCTAAAAGCACAATAAGGAAATAAAGTTTTGTAGGTCGTTTGACTTACATCTTCAGGGGTAAAAGGTAACTGAAAGTTAAAACAACAAAACAGAGAAATTAATAGTTCATACTATACAGTTGTAGCCATGTAACTGATTACAAAAAAATAAATAAATAAATAAAAATCAGAATGCAGATTCAAAGCAGCGCTAAGTTTAAACAATGCTGGATGATGCCACATTCTGTTGTTCACAATCATAATTGATTGTGAAATGGTTTGCCGGTCTAGTTGGCCGAGCGGTTAGCATATCCGCTCTCCAACCAAAAGGCTGCGGGTTCGAATCCATGCATGGACATGGATGTTTGTCTGTGAGTACTAGTGGTGGTGGTCGGCGGTAGATGGTGTTGGCGTAGATGATGAAGGTAGTTGCGGTTGGTGGAGTGGTGTGAAACGGAGAGTTGTAGAGTAGGTGTCCTCCCTCGATGAGTCTTTGGACTCCCTGGAGGTGTTGTGTAATAATAATAATAATAATAATAATAATGTCCGAGGTCTGACTGAGGTATATTTTTTATCAAAGCTGACCAAACTTGGTGTAGAATTAAGCCTTGGTTTTTATTGCATTGTGTTGGAATTCTAAGCATGTTTGTAGCTTCTTTAAATTTCCTTATGTAACAGTTTTTTTCTATATAAGACATGTTTGTTTTCTGCCAGAGTACATTGTGGCCGGTGGAAGTGGTATGGAAAGCTAGACCTGATTTGTGTTCTCTTCTGTTTTGTACATCCTTTTGGTGTTCGTTCATGCGTATTTCCCCAGATCTTCCTGTCTGTCCTAGGTAGCAGATGATGCAAGAACAATAAATTTTATAAACACTGTTTTTTTTTTAAAGGATGATGCGGAGGTTTCGGGGATATAGAAATCTTGAAATTTTTTCCAGCGGCAGACAGGCTACTTTGATGTTATGTTTGTTTAGTAATTTAGCCATCTTGTCTGTAACATTCTTGATATATGGAAGCGTGATGGCGTTTTTGAAATCTTGTTTCTGTGGGATGCTTCTAGGAGATGTGTGGAGGATTTTTTCATGTATCAAGACAAATTTCGGGAACAAAAAGAAGGATTGGCTATGGGCTCTTCCCTCTCTCCGGCTTTAGCTAACCTATTTATCAAAAATTTTGAAAATAATGCTTTAATCAATTATCATAAAAAACCAAAATTTGGCTATGCTATGTAGATGATATTTTCATCATTTGGCCAGGAACAACAGATGAACTCATTGCTTTAAAAAAATTACCTGAATAATTTACACAAGATAAAATTTATTTTAGAACAAGAAGAACTTAGAAAACTTCCTTTTCTTGGCATCCTATTAGAAGTCAATAAAAAAGATAATAAACTTTCTTTCTCAATATACAGAAAACCCATCAACACAAAGATTTCTTAATGCGGCCTCACACCACCACCTTTCACAAAAAATAGGTCTAATAAAAACCCTGAGGGACAGAGCTTATAATATTTCCAGCACAGAAAAACAGAGAAATGAAGAATTGGAATATTTAACACAGATCCTCAATAAAATGGTTATGAACCCAAGACTATCAAAAAAATCCTCCACACATCTCCTACAAGCATCCCACAGAAAGAAAATTTCAAAAATGCCATCACACTTCCATATATCAAGAATGTTACAGACAAGATGGCTAAATTACTAAACAAACATAACATCAAAGTAGCCTTTCTACCGCTGGAAAAAAATTTCAAGATTTCTATATCCCCCGAAACCTCACATCATCCTTTAAAAAAACCAGGTGTTTATAAAATTTATTGTTCTTGTGGCATCTGCTACGTAGGACAGACAGGAAGATCTGGGGAAATATGCATGAACGAACACCAAAAGGATGTACAAAACAGAAGAGAACACAAAATCAGGTCTAGCTTTCCATACCACTTCCACCAGCCATAATGTACTCTGGCAGAAAACAAACATGTCTTATATAGAAAAATCTGTTACATAATGAAATTTAAAGAAGCTGCAAAGATGCTTAGAATTCCAACACAATGCAATAAAAACCAAGGCTTAATTCTACACCAAGTTTGGTCAGCTTTGATAAAAAATATACCTCAGTCAGACCTCGGACATTATGATCGTGAACAACAGAACGTGGCATCATCCAGCATTGTTTAAACTTAGCACTGCTTTGAATCTGCATTGATTTTTTTTTTTTTTTATAAACAGTCAGATGGCTACAACTGTATGGTATGAACTATTAATTTCTCTTTTTTGTTGTTTTAACTTTCAGTTACCTTTTACCTCTGAAGATGTAAGCCAAACGACTTATGAAACTTGTAGTTTTTATTTCTTTATTGTGCTTTTAGCTTTTAAAAAAAAAAAAAAAGTGGTCCAATTAACGGAATATGCCTTACAAATAAATATGTAATTACAAAAAAAAAAGAATAATAATAAATTTTTCTTTCTTGTTTTGTCTTAGCTTCGTCATTTTTTGTCAGTTTATTTTAAAAGTTCATGTTTTTTGTCATTGTTAGTCTCTTTAATTCGATGACTCGATTATTTAACATCTCTTATTCATGTTGAAACTTGTATTCATTGAAATCAGCAGTGCGCATCGCCTGAGAGTTACGATTAACACAGCAGCCTGACTTGGAATTTTGAAACTCGTGCAGCGGAGAAAGGAAAAAAAAAGTTACATAACAAGTAGGTGTACAACACAGTACGCCAACAATCACTGATAGAAAAAACAACTAGTTCTGTAAGCCCTCTTTCATGATGCCTTCCTTTTTTAGCATGAAAATAACTTGTATTTAAGAAGCTGGATCAATTCAGTTCATGTCAAAATTGTTTGACATGAATTTTTGACATGTCAAAAAATTGTCAAAAATGTTATACATTATGGGGGATCACTACCTAGTCACTACCCCAAGAGATGTATAACATTATAAATCTCTTGGGAGATGTGTTTTACATTATGGAAAAATACTAAGGATAGTGATCAGAGCTTAACCCACCTTTACTACAAGTTTCCCCTGTCACGAAAGGTTTGCTTATGCTTGGATCCGCCGAAACTTTTATAGTTTCTATCTATATCCGGCATGAAACTCTTGCAGTTTCTCTGAAACTCTTGTAGTTTCTGTATTCGGCTTTGAAATAATGTTGGATTCAATATCCACTTATATTTGAATAATTTTGCATCACCGAAGTGAAGCCTTTTGGCTCTCTATTTCACTAATTGTAAGAGTTGACATGAAAACAAATCATTTAACATTTTTATTGCCAAAGAGAGTAGGCAGCCTACTTGGCTATCACTGTTAAATGAGCTCAATCGCTATTTTTTTTTTTTTTTTTAGAGGCATCGAAGTAACATAGGAAACAACCATTTTGTTTCCTGAACTCTCTAATAGGTGTAAATTAGTATCCTAAGTAATGTACCTACGCTTTTCTTCTTTTTTTTTTTTTGATATGTGGGAATAAAAATCAGATTTTTTTTGGGGGGGGGGGGGATATTGGTTGCTCCAAAAGAAATCGACTGATCAAAAGCCTAGAAAAAGTTCCTCTAGCGATAATGTGGTATAAAGACATGCCCTTCCACACAAGCAGTTCTGATGGTTCAGTCTTCCTTATTATCAATTATATTTTTTATAAAATAGTTCTTTTAGTACATCTAAATAAATAATAGATTAGTCTCACTGACAAATTCTGTTGATTTATGCCCATGCCTCAAATAAGTGCCATTTTATGTCGTTGACACCAAGAATCAGAAATGATTATTATTATTAACATCCGACCCTTCATGAAGTCAGAGACTCATCATAGGAGCAACACCATCGTGCACAATGCTCATCCAACCATGCCTTAAACTGCTTCAATGTGGCTACATCCACAACACAACACATTCAAGGCAATGCATTCCACTCAGCAACCACTCTCCTTGCAAACAACCTGCTCCTCACTCCTCTGCTTACACCCTCCTTATACTGAGAAACTTAATAACATGAGAAACCTAAAGTCCCAAGATTATTTAAGCAATAAATGGCTCTTTAATGTTGCTCACCAGGACAGTGAAAATTAAATATCAATTATCAAATAATTTAATATTGAATAGCTTGTTCTATTTATTTGCTTCATATATGTTGCAAAAAGTACCTAGTATTATCATGTACAAATATCAAGTTACAGGAGTTGGTTAACATTATGGTTGGTGCATATGTGTGAAATGAACACCTTGTAGGGTGGTGTTACATCAGACTAGATGAAAACGCACTCCAGAAGTGATGAAATATAAAATCAATAAAATAATCAGTATTAATGATAGAATTAATGAAGTATAATTAAAATCAATTAAAAATCAATATAATATGAAGGAGGATAGAATGGAATAGTGTTAAGGTGAATAATGCAACGGGTCTATTAAACATTTGCCGCCGCCCCCCTTTAAATGAAGGTGAGTATTTGCGCTATCTAATTATTTATTTTGTGCGATTCAGTTAAGCCAATGTATAGTCTAAGGGCGATATCATATCATAAGAGATCAAGATGACAAAAAAGATAAACCTAACACCATCATACCTTTGAAGCAAAATTATAGTATTATTATTATAAATGTTATTTCAGCTTATCTTCTAAATCATATTTGGCATACTGCTTTTAGAAAAATATAATCCAAGTGTAATTATTTAAAACAGCCATTCAAATTAAAACTTCATATATTTTGAATAACTCGTCAAAATAAAATATAAGGACATATCGTAAAAAAAAAAAAAAAAGTCTGTAACAACTTCATACATAAAGGCATATATTTTTTAATATAACGAATACGTTCATTTCAATTCGTCTTACCTCCATCATTTAGCAGATTTTCGAAATTTTTCGGTTGTTTTACTAATATTCTTTAAACAGTAAATACAAGTGAGTAACAGGATTGCATTCACTTGCATAACTCCACACAGTTTATAATTTGCTGGAACTTTTCCGCTTCCGCATATGCTTCCGGGAATTAATTTTCAAAAATTTCTCATATATTAAACTTCTGACAAAAGTGTTTAAAGACATACACACATTGAAACAAACAAAATAGCTACTTTTAGAATTAAATATTAAAATTTTTAATTGTGTTCAACGTTTAATTATGCTAAATTATAGAGTATTTTATTTTTATGGATCTTTTAAAGTTGTTGATTTTAAGCGATCTTTTAAAGTTGAATAGCACATGTTACGTAATATTTAATGTTTTCCCCTTCTGAGTTTAGCATTCGTAGTAGCAAACTAGCTGCAGTTAAACTTTTATTTAATACTTTTTAGAAAACAACTTCACTTGAATGACATATACAGGGTGTCCCAAAATTCCGCAAGATTTAAATTTAGCGCCATTTGTGTGGTAAAGTGTTGCCAACGAGAAAAAAAAAAAAGACAGCGTGACAGCTGATAGTTCAGGGTTATTAAAAATGGAGCGCTACACGAAAGAACAACGCATTTTCATTGTTGAGCAATATTTTAAAAATAATGAAGGTTTGGCAGCAAAATCATCTTCAGCGATGAGGCTCATTTTCATCTTGATGGCTTCGTTAATCGACAAAATTGTCGCACTTGGGGTTCAAAAAATCCACGAGTGAGTGTTGAGAAACAAATGCATCCACAACGTGTCACTGTTTGGTGCGGACTTTGGGCTGGAGGCATCATCGGTCCATTCTTCGAAAATGCGGCTGGTAAGGCAATAACAGTTAATGGTGCTCGCTATCGCGACATGATAATCCAGTTTTTTGTGCCTAAATTGCAAGATATGGATGTGGACGGCATGTCGTTGCAACAAGACGGTGCCACATGCCATACAGCCCGAGAAACAATTCAATTACTGCATGAGTTATTTCCTGGTCGTGTAATTTCCCGTTTTGGTGATCAGAATTGGCCGCCCAGATCACGTGACTTAACACCGTTGGACTTTTTTCTTTGGGGTTTTTTGAAGTCTAAGGTTTATGCCAACAAGCCCACGACCACCCACACCTTGAAGGAGGAAATTGAGCGCTGTATCAACGAAATTCAGCCACATTTATGTAAAACGGTCATGGAAAATTTCGACAAAAGAGGTTATGTGCCAGCAAAGCCGTGGAGGCCATTTACCCGATATGCTATTCCATGCATAACCCTATACTGTATATTTTATGAATAAATAAGAAATTACAATTTTTAATTAAAAACCTGTGTTTTCTATCAAAATGACTTCTTGCGTGAATTTTGGGACACCCTGTATATATATATTGAATTATATATAATTCAAGTATAGATATCGTGTAGATAGTTTGGATCTCCCCCGATGATTCTGACTCCATCGAGATACCCGTATTAAAAAAAAAAAAATCAGCTAACGCCTATTTGTTCCAGTATAGGGAACAAAGTAGGCAGGGCCGTTTACCCTATCTAACTTTTGGAGACTGGGTGGGCAGTTCAATCTCCACTGGTAGCCAATCAGAGCGTTAGCTGGCCCAAGGCTAATACTGATTCCTCGGTACGCAGTGAAGAAGGCGGCAAGCTAGTGTCGCCATCTCGTGGTCCCTAACCCTAACACAATATATATTTTTTTTAATGTCTGAAAATAGTGTGGGTTCGACGGTCGATTTTCTTGAGTTTACGGGTCGAAAAACCCGAGTTTCGGGGAGAAAAACCGGCTAGCCCAGGCCAGAAATCGACTAACTCGGGAACCAGTTGAAAAAAGGCTTAGAAAAATTTCCTCTAGTCGGCGACTAAATTTGAATCACCAAATCCTTTCTTCGTGCGTTCAAGCGCTGTAGAGTGCAAACGCCACTTCTATATTTTATTAACAATAAAGCATCTATGTACAATCAAAATAAATATATATACAACTATTTACAATATATACATTTGTACATAGAATGCTTATTCTAATTGGCATTTTGATTTACATTTCTTGATATCTTAATAATATATATTATGTAGAATTTATTTTTCCTTATTTTTAACATAATAATCTGCTTGGTGTCTGCTTCTTCCTACAGTCCTTTTTACATGAGTCTTTTAATGTAACAGTATTTTTCTTTTAATGTAACATAACTTTACTATCCATGGAAGTCTGTATTATGAATTTAAGTTACCAGTCACATTTCTATTTCCATAAATCATATTTCCTTTTTATAATGAAATTCCTATATTTTTGTGGCATATTTCCAATTACATATGGAATTCAATCTACGTTATTATCGCTTGTGAGGGGACACCTTTCCTTAAACCCATGCGAGGTTTGTTTTAAAATATACAACAATAGATTTTATATTGTTAACTAATCTGACAATATTCATATATAAATATACATATTTATACATGTATGTACATATACACACATATACATATATACCTATTACTACTTTGCATATAATATGTCTTCTATGCATATGACTATTTTACTTATAATACATATAATTATTCTTTCGGAGACACTTCTTTATAGACCTTTGTTATGTTTGACTTGACAATTTTACATTTGGACTGTAAACATTTTGGATTGTACATTATACATATACAGTTTTTGGATTATACAGATATAGTTTGGATTATACATTATTAACTTATCATGAAGTCTTAAGCGCTATTTACATATACCATATTTATACATACACATGTAGTTACTTTACATATCATAAATATTCTTAACATATAATTACTAACACTTGTTTTTGCATATCATTACATGGTTTATTGCTTCATTATTATCACTTTCAAATTGCACCTGTCTATATACATATGTAGTGTTTGTTTTAACATAGAAGGAGAGGCTTACATTTTGGCAGAGATTTGAGTTACCCACCGGATCAGTAAAATGTCATCAAGTTCTTCCACTATATAGACTGACATTTTTGATAACGTCTATAGTTGACAAATATTATGCACAGAACTACAACTAATTATAGCATAAAGCAATTAATGTACAAGTGGTTATACAGCTTAATGAAAAAGTTTACAATATGCTTTTCTTTCGCTTACGTATATTTATTTTATCGTATATATGTGTGTTTTATGTTTTTTTTTTAATTTATGGTGGGTCCTTTATTTCTATGATTTGCAGTTGTTCTTCGAATTCTGAGATGAGACCTATTTGCCGCCATTGGTGTTTTGTTATTTTATTTCTGTTTATGGTATCTGTGATTGTTTTTTTAATATGTTGTTTATTTTCTTGAGTATGTCTGGTCCTGTTTCCCTTCCGTAAATTTTGTCGCAACTGTATGTCCAAATCGAGTACATGGTTGTTATAATAATGATTGCTTTAGTTGTGTTAATGTTACCTTCGTTTAACCAGTATAATGTGTGTTCTGTAAACGGTTGTTTGTGTTTTATGAATGTTTGAACCGTGTTCCATATTCGGGAGGTGTGAGGACAGTACATCATTAAATGGTAAAGTGTTTCTGGTTGGGGGAAAAAACGACATCTGGCGGGGCCTTGAAGAGGGATCCCTTTCGCTGTGCACCATATTTTGGTGGGCAAACAGGCGTGGTGTACTTTGTAGTAGAATGTTTTTAATTTTGGGTTGATGGACAGATTGAAAGCTCTTTTAAGTGCATTTGATAGTCTTAATGTCCCTCTTTCAATCTCCCGGTGTTGTAGTGATGGTATAACTGTGTGCGTGAGTTTGATGTGTGCTGCTTTAGGTCTCATCTTCAAGAATTCGTTTATTCCTATGTATTTGTTAATAAAATTGTAACCTTCCGCAATCTCGTGGAACATTCTTGGTGTTTTGCCACTCGAATGAGGAAGGGAACATATTACTTTGTCGGAAATTATCTTCTGCATTTAATATATATTATATATGCGCTCCACGCTTTTTCCTCTGTGTAAGCTCTCTCTATGATTTTTGCTATCGCACTTAGAGTTTTTAGGTGTACATTTATTAAGCCGAGTCCTCCCGCCTCAATGTCATGGAATATTGTGGATCTTCTGATGGGTTTGTATTTGGAACCCCAGATGAATTTTGCACACTCTCTGTGTATTTTGTCTACTTCTTGACCGTTGTAGTTGGTATTGTTCATGAGGTACCATATCTTAGAGAGTAAGTATTGATTGCATATTTTAGCTTTATTTGTTAGTGATAGTTGTCTGTGTCTCATCTGTGTAATTTTCTTGGTTATTTTTGTATGTGCAAGCTCCCATCGTGTGTTGTGTTGGATTTGTTCCCCTATGACGATCCCCAGAAGTGGTAGGTGTTTGTTTATTTTTATGTCGTTCGGCAAGGTAGGCATTTTTACCCACCTACCGACGAACATCGCATGGCACTTGTGAAGGTTTACTCTGAGTGCTGACGCTTTTTCAAATTTTTTGAGTATGTTGTATGCGAGTGTGAAGGGCTCGCCTGTAGTTACGGTTAGTGTTACATCATCGGCATAGGCGAGCACTTTTGTTTTTCCTTCACCTTCTGTGTGAGTGCCCGCTATGCCGGGATGCTTCGATATTTCTCGTATCACCGGCTCTAAGGCGAGATCAAAGAGGATCATAGAGAGACTGTCTCATTGTCTGACCGAGCATTTAATTTTGACCGGTGCAGACAGTTTCTTGTTTATGATTAGGCGAGATTCTGCTGTGGTGTAAATATTTGAAATCAGATTCTGAAATTTTTTCCCAAAACCTGCAGCTTTGATGACTTCATGTAGGTAATGATGACTCACTGAGTCAAAGGCCTTTTCAATGTCGAGACCTACCAGTAGACATAGTTGTTGTGTTGCCTGGTAGTGCTCGTATATACATCGAATTTGAAGGATATTGTCCTCTATTTTTCGGCCTTTTATTCCGCAGGTTTGGGATTTGAATATGATCTGGTTTATGTGTGCAAGGACTTATAACGAAGGCTTGCGAGTTCTCTTCAAACTGTGTACTGGCGGCGAGGAGGCGCGACTGACGTCATTTGTTTTCGCGGAGGGAACGCCGGTGAGAAGGAGAGAAGAAAAACATTTTAGTTTTGGTTTTGGTTTTGATAAAGAACAGTGCGGTGTGTGTACGCTCTGAATGTATGGCGACGTTTAGTTGTGAATGTATGTCTTTTTTTTTTATTTCTATCCGTTTGTAATGAGCTGCTATGTGTTTCATGTCAATAAAGGTTTAGCAGCTAATCTCAGCGAGCATTCATTCTGCGTAATGATCAGCACTTTCACCAGCTTTACCACTCTCCACGAATCCGAGTTTTACTGGCGCAGTCGGTAGGATCTACAAGGTGAGAGCAATTCGTTATGTAAATGCATGCTCCCATATTTTAAAGTTCTATTTTGATTGTTTGGGCGAAAATCTGTTTTAATACAAAAAAAAATGGTGTTCGGAGTTTGTTCCATCCTGGAACAGTAGGAGCTTGATTTCTTGCCAGAGAAAGAATACATCGGTATTCAAGATTTGTTCCATCCTGGAACAGTAGTACAGTAGTTTGGATAAAAGAAAAACACGCTAGTGTTCAAGCTATATTTTCGTCCCAGATAATTCAGAATAGTGTTTTTTTTTTCATTTTAAATTTATTTTGTTCTGTTCTGCATTTACCAATTTGTCCTGTTTTGCATGTTTGTTCCATCTTGGAATAGTCAGTACTTTTGATATCTCGCCAGAGAAAGAACACGACAGTGTTATCACAGTTCATTTTTGCATATTGTTTTGATAGTTCTGTTTCGAGATTTAAGTTATATATAGTAGTGGTGTAAAATCGAAACTGTTTTTTTGTTTTGGTTTTGTTTTTATATATATTCGTGTATTTGAAATTGTAGTAAATTGTGTAGTTCAAGTTTTATCTGATAATATTGTAAGATTTATCTATGTTTAGAAATGATATGTTGAAGTTAATTATGGGTCCCATAATTGCCAAATATATACATCTCTATTTGTGCATTTAAAAAAAAAAAAATTTTGTTTTTTGCAATTGATTTTTTTTTATCAGTAAAGAGAGTTGTTGTTAAGCACCATGGCCTATTTAACCAAAGGTAGAAAGGAAGATTTACGTAAATTGGCTGAAGAATTGGGAGAGAAGCCAACTGTTGAAATGAAAGTGATAGATCTTAAAATGATTATTACGGGAAGTAAATTTTATGAAGAAGAATTTGTTAAAGGGATGTTGGAGACGATTATTAGTACCAGACTCGAGGAAGAATTGATGAAGAAAGAAGAATTAGAAGCTCAATGGCGGAAAGAAGAATTGGGAGCCCAACAGAAAAGAGAACAAATGGAGTTCGAGTTGAAGAAACTGGAAATTGAAGCGCGTGTTCAACCAACCTCAACTCCAGTATCCAGTGACAATAAACCATATTGTCTTGAACTAATTAAGCTAATGCCTAGGTTTAGATTACAAGAAGATGACATTGTGATATACCTATCCTTGTTTGAAAGACAAGCTAAGAGAACCAAAATAGATGTTAAAGACTGGATATCATGTCTCTTGACTTTGTTACCATTTGAGATTGTCCAAATAATTGGTAGAGAGTCAGAAGAAAATTGCGAAGATTATGAATATATTAAAACAATTCTACTAAAGACATTTAAATTGAATCCTGAAAGTTTCAGAAAAAAGTTTGTGATGCACCAAAAGGTTGCTGAAAAATCTTGGAGGGTTAAAAGATCTAATTATTACGGATCAACTGGAGAAGAAAGTACCACATGAAGTGAGAGAACATCTCTTAGACGACTGGGCAAAATTCGTTTCTCCAACCAAGTTAGCTGACAGACTGGACGAATACGACAGCGTTCGTAGTACATCGAAAAAGCCCAGCGGAGCTATTCCGAAGGACAAGGTTACTGAAAAGTTTAGACCTTATACTCCACCTCCTGAACGAACATTCAAGAATAAGTCATTATCTCCCTCTCAAAGTCCACCGAGATGGTACCAGCCGCGGCGAAATGATGATTCATACAAGCCTCACTACAAACCAACTTGTTTTACTTGTAGAAAGGAAGGTCATATCGCCAGGTTTTGTATGAAAAATAGTCAATCAAAAGCTACTCCTGCTACAGCACACAGTAACCTAGTTCAGACGTCTACCACTGGGGATGACGATAAACTAGGTGTGTTGACTGCCAAAATTTCCGTTCCAGTATCCAAATCAGTGGACATCGATTGAAACGTAGATGATTTGAAGGTCGTCAAAATCAAATGTGGAAGTAGGGTTTTAAATGGAATAATAGATACGGGAGCGCAAATATCGGTAGTGCGTGAAGATTTAGTGGCAGATACGCCTCATGATGGAGAAAGTAAGATAGAAATATCTTCTGCTTTCGGAGAAAATGAAACAACACCCCTAAGGATTTTTGAAATGAAAATTGATGATAATTTACATGGTAATGTTCCAGTCACCTGTGCCGTCTCAAGAAGACTGGTTACCGACCTGCTACTGAGCTCCTCTGCCTATGAAATGCTGGTCGAAAGCGTCGAGCTACATGAGAGTAGTCATCATTGGGAGACACCGGTTTTGAAATCAAAAGATTTAAGTGATAAACAGTCAGAAGATGATGAAGACTAAGACATGACTTCGAAAATAACCAGTACAGTATTGGCCGTAAGTACGATAGAGTCTCAACCAGGTGCAGAAACTGAGTTCATACCAGAAAAAGCAAAGTTTGAATTCGGCAAACTTCAAAAGGATGATGAGACGCTTCGAAGGTGTTTTGAATGGGCAGAAAGGCGGGAAAATTCCTATGCGTTTGACAATGGGGTTCTGCTTCATAACGAACATATTTGTGGAGAGAATATTAGACAAGTAGTACTACTGCGTGTGAAACGAGAAAATGTCTTAAAGATGGCACATGAAATCCCGCTTGCTGGCCATCTCGGCGAAAAGAAAACCCGTAAGCGAATCAAGTACTCATTCTTTTGGCCTATCATTAAACAAGATGTGAAAAAATACTGCGAAAGCTGCAAAGAATGTCAAATGAGAAGGACTGCTACATATAGCGATAGAATCCCCATACGACCTATCGTCAGACCAGAAACTCCGTTTGAGGTATGGAGCGTAGATTGTATCGGACCGTTAGAACCTCCATCTGGAAGAGGACATCGATTTATAATATGTGCTGTTGATTTATGCACTAGATGGGCCGAAGCCATACCTGTCAAGGAAATAAGTGCTGAAACTACATGTAACGTTCTGATGAAGATTTTTACTCAGACTGGATTTCTTAAAATGGTCTGTACCAACCAAGGTACGAGTTTTACATCTAAACTCACCCAAGCTTTTGAAGATCTGCTAGTCATAGCTCCACGTTTTTCCACTCCAGGACACCCTGAGAGTATGGGCGCTGTTGAACGTTGGAACAGAACTTTAAAAGAGATGATGAATAAGAATATACAGGAACATGGAAGAAACTGGGATTTACATCTTCCCTATCTTCTATTCGCATACCGAGAAGTACCACATAGCACTACTGGGTTATCACCTTTCCAGTTGGTACATGGAAGATTACTTCCAGGCCCCTTATCTTTGTTAAAGGAAATTTGGACTGGTGGACGAGTCATCCCAACCGCTGCATCTCGCTCGGTTGAAAATTATTTACAAGAGCTTCTTGAAAATCTAAGAAAAGCTCATGAAATTGCATCCGAGAATGCCAAAGGGTCTCAAGAACAATATTCCTCCAGATATAATCTTCGTTCCAAAGAAAAATCCTTCATCGTTGGTGAAAAGGTTTTAGTATTGTTACCTTCATCCTCTCATAAGCTTCTAAATACTTGGAGAGGACCTGCTACAATCGTCCAATTTACTAGACCACGTTCTGCGAAGGTTGAGATGAAGGATGGAAGTATCAGAGAGCTCCACATAAATAAGCTTCGACCATATATTCAGAGAATCAATCATGTCGGTCTAGTTATCGAACTAGATGAAGATTTCGGAACACTCCACTATGCACCCGCTAACAAGATGAATAAATCAGTTGAAGATATTAGGAAACACCTTGAGGATATGAAAGCTCTCTTGACGGGAGAACAAAAACAAGAACCTTTTGACATCCTCCGGAAATATGCAGATGTTTTTAGTTCCAAACCTGGTCATGCCAAAGTTGACGGACACTCCATCAAAGTTACAGAGAACTGTTCTCCTAAGAGATTCAAACCCTACAGGGTGCCAATCGCTCTAAAAAGGAAGTAGATCGACAAATCAAAGAACTGTTAGATATGGGTCTCATTGAGCCAAGTGTCAATGAATGGGCTCATCCCGTGGTTTGTGTGGCTAAGAAAAATGGAAGTGTCAGACTTGAGGTAGGACAAGCAAAATTTATCACTGTAGTTGACCTCACCAAGGGATATTGGCAAATCCCTATGGAAAAGGCAGCAAAGCCCTTCACTGCATTCGTGACGCATTCTAGTCACTATCAATGGAACGTTTTGCCGTTTGGAATGAAGAACGGTGGAAGCATATTCCAGAAATCATTAGCTAAAGCACTAGCTCTTCATAAGGCATACTGCCGATCTTATATCGACGATTTAGCTATATTTTCAAAAACATGGTCCGAACATCTCGCCCATATAGATGAAGTCTTCAAAACATTAAGAGAGGTGGGTTTAACAGTAAACCTAGATAAATGCTAATTCGGGAAAAATCAAGTGAAATTCCTAGGTCATTTGATTGGATCCGGTCAACATTCCCCGGACCCAGAAAGGTCGAGGTTATAAAAGGTTTAGCGACACCAGCGACAAAGAAGGAAGTAAGAAGTCTACTTGGGCTGGCTAGCTACTACCGTGACTACATACCACGATTCTCCCAAATTGTATTATTACCGCTGACAAATCTGACCAAGAAAAGTGTCTCAAACAATATTCCTTGGACTACTGATGCTGATGAAGCGTTTACGAAACTCAAGGAAGAGCTTATAAAAATGCCTTCTTTGCATACTCCAGATCTCGACAAACCGTTCCAGTTGTATACGGATGCATCAGCAACAGCAATTGGCGCATGCTTAGCTCAAAACAACGAACAAGGGAAAGAATTGCCCATTGCTTTCTTCAGTAAGAAACTAAATTCTTGTCAAATGAAATGGTCAACCATTGAAAGGGAAGCTTTTTGCGTCTTGGAAGAGTTGAAAAAGTTTGACACATGGGTATTTGGTGCTGAAATACAGATAATTTCAGATCATAACCCTCTGACTTATCTAACTAAAAGTGCCCCTCATGGTGCCAAGTTGTACCGATGGGCTTTGGCCCTACAACGTTATAACATGACCGTTACATATAGAAGAGGTAGTCGTCATGGTAACGCCGATGCCCTTTCCAGATTAAAAACTGATATAATTAATTAATGTTATTGAGTTGTTTTCTTAAAATAATGATTATATATTTTCTTGATATTTAGTTAATGATGATTATATAGTTTTTTTTTTTGTTTGTGGGAGCTGCATCGCACCATAAAGCTCTCACCTCATTTCTTGTATTTTAGAGTCAATTACTCGCCCTGAGTTTTCTTTTAGATGCAACATCGACACTCCTGTGACGGATGTGCTTTCCCCAAATTGGAGTTGTAAGGACTTATAACGAAAGCTTGCGAGTTCTCTTGAAACTGTGTACTGGCGGCGAGGAGGCGCGCCTGACGTCATTTGTTTTCGCGGAGGGAACGTCGGTGAGATGGAGAGAAGAAAAACATTTTAGTTTTGGTTTTGGTTTTGATAAAGAACAGTGCTGTGTGTACGCTCTGTATGTATGGCAACGTTTAGTTGTGAATGTATGTCTTTTTTTTTATTTCTATCCGTTTGTAATGAGCTGCTATGTGTTTCATGTCAATAATGGTTTAGCAGCTAATCTCAGCGAGCATTCATTCTGCATAATGATCAGCACTTTCACCAGCTTTACCACTCCACGAGTCCGAGTTTTACTATGTGTCTCTGCATTCTTTCGGAAATAATTTTAGTTGAAAATTTTTGGTCTGTACTGAGGAGTGTAATTCCTCTCCATTGTGTCTCTTCGTTGTTTGCTGTGTCTTTCTTTTTGGGAATTAATGCTATGTAGCCGAGGTTAAAATGTTCTGGGATGCTCTCCGAATTGTGTATTTCGGATAGCATTTTCACAATTAGTGTCTCAAACAGGGAGTAGTACGCTTTGCAAAACTCATCAGTGAGGCCGTCGGGTCCTGGGGATTTGTGTAATGATAGGGATTTTATGATTTCCTTGCATTCTGTTGGCGTGATTGGCGAGTCTATGTGTTCTTCTTACTTGTCTGTGAGTCTTGGTAGTTGTGTCAAGAATGAGCTACACAGGCTCTCGATACCTGTATAATATGATACCCGTATAATCATCATCATCATGCGTATCAAGGATTTAGGCCTAGCATGGCCTGTTCCGGCCTTAGAAGTCATCGTTTAAGAGGACGTCCTGGTTTTCTTTTTCCTAATGGCTTGTACTTAAGGCTTGTTTTGGTAATCTTTCTGTTTTCATTCTTTGAACGTGTTCCATCCATTTATGTTTATATTTTTTAATTTTTTCTATTACTAGTTTAATTCTTTCATAATTTCTTCGTTTCTTTTGTGATCAAATAGGGTATACTTTGCAGTTTTTCTCATAAACTTCATTTCAGCTGTTGTTAATCTTTGTTTGTCTTTTTTGTTTTATTGTCCAGATTTCGCTTCCATACATTAAGACTGGTAGGGCTAATGTATTGTATACTTTTAGTTTGGTTTGTTTTTGAAATAGGTTTGGTTTGTTTTTGAAATGGGTTTGGTTTAATATACAGTTAATTACACCTGTTAATTTAAAATATTTTGCAATTTTTACGTTTATATATTTTTCATTTTGATATGTGATCATCCTAGGTAGTTGAATGAATTCACCTGTACTAAGATCTTGTTATCTATTACTATTTTAGTTCTTGCTGGATCTTGTCCTTTAAAGGCCATAGTTTTTGATTTTTCTGTTGATATTAACATACAATAATCTTTGGATATCTCATTTACATCTAAAATAGCTTTCTGTAAGTTATCTTCAGAATTTGTAATTATTTTTGGTAGTCAACAAAGAGGAAAGTGTTTAAGTTTACTGTAGGAGAAAGTTTAATTCCTTGATGTAATTTTTATTCCATTTTATTATTATTTCATTTAAGTAGATATTAAAAAGAGTTGCTGAGAGGGGACATCCCTGTCGGACCCCTTGGTTTATCTCTCTCGTATATGATAGCTCGTGATTTAATCTTATTTCTATCTGATTATTTTCAAATATACTTGTGATAGCTTTTAGAATATTATTTGGTATTTGACTTTCTTTTAATATGTTAAAAAATATGTTTCTTTTAACTTTGTCAAATGCTTTTTCAAAGTCACTAAATGCAATATGTGTTTTTACACTGTATTCTCTTCTTTTCTCTATTATTAATTTTATGCGAAATGCTTGGTCTATACATGATCGTCCTTTTTTAAATCCATGCTGTACTTCTAAAATAAAGTTTTCGGAATATTTCATTACTTTGCTATTTAAGATTCTGCTATATATTTTGTAACAGGAATTTAGTATACTGATACCTCTATAGTTTTTAGGGTCAGCTCTATTACCCTTTTTAAAGACAGGAATCACAATTGCTTTTTTTCCATTCTATTGGGGGGATACCAGTTGAGTAAATTTTATTTAAAAATAACAAGAGTCTTTCTTTCAATCTTGTTCCTGCTTATTTATATAGTTCTGAACCTAGCTTATCTTCTTCAGGTGATTTTCCGTTTCTTGTTTCTTTAAGAATCATTTCTAATTCTTCTTTAGTTATTTCCTTTTCATTTTCGTTCATTGTTTGCCAGTTGTCTTTTTTAAAATATTTGTCTGTCCACAATTCTGTGTAGTAATTTAGAAATTCTTCTAATTTCAATTCAGTGTTTAATTTTATGTTTTCTTTGGTATCTGCCTTTAATTGTTTCAAAATCTTATATTATATACATTGGGTCTTATTTTATATAAATCATGTTCTAAATTAGAAACAGATTTGTTCCATGATTCTCTATGTCTTTTTCCGACTTCTCTTTTAGCTATGGCTCTTATTCTTTTATATTTTATTTCATCTTCTAATCTTTGACTGCTTAACTATTTGTGATAGGCTTCTTTTTTCTTTTTGATTATTTCTTTGATTGTATCATCCCATAATACCCATATAATCTTCTTTTTCTTCTGCAGCTTCTCCCACTTAAGTGGGGTCACTGTTGATGATGAGTCTCCTCCACATCCTCCTGTCTTGGGCTGTCACCACATCCAAGATCTTCATGCTCAAGTCCTCTTCTACCAGCTCCCTCCATCTCTTCTTTGGCCGCCCACGCTTCCTCCTTCCTTGCACATCCACCTGCATGACCCTTCCCATATATTCGTCCTCCCTCTTCATCACATGACCAAACCATCTCAACCTTGCCTCCTGTATCTTCGCTCCTAAGTTCATAACTTTCACTGTTCCCATTAGTCACATGGTTCACATAGTCATTTCTCAGATGATCCTTTCTGGTCACACCACACATCCACCTAAGCATTCTCATCTCTGCTACTTCCATCCTGCTGATGTTATTTTTCCTCAGGGCCACAGTTTCTATAGCATACGTCATAGCTGACCTCACTACTGTCCTGCAGATTCTGCCTTTCAGATTGATCGGCACCCTCTTATCGCATAACACTCCAGCTATCTCCCTCCAGTTCCTCCAACCTGCTTGTATCCTGCATCCCATTTACTTCTCAGCTCTTCCATCTTCTTCCACTGTTGAACCTAAGTATCTAAAGTCCCTCACCTTCCTGATGACATTTCCTTCCAGCTCCAGATCTATCTCCTGGCCGCTGCCCACTGTGCAACACATATACTCTGTCTTACTTCTGCTCAGTCTCATACCTCTCTCTTCTATTACTTTTCTCTATCTTTCCAGTTTAGTTCCTGCTTCTCTTGAATCTGCACACAGTAAGATGTCAGTTATCTGCATACAACATTGTCCAAGGCGCATCTTCTCTCACCTCCTCCGTCACCACGTCCAGCACAATGTTAAACAGAAACGGACTTAATCCTGACCCTTAATACAAGCCAACTGTTACTTGTAAACTTTCTGTCTGTCCCAGACAGGTCCGAACACTTGTCTTCACATTTCTGTACATCTCCCACACCAACCTGACATTTCTCTGGAACCTTCTCCGTCAGACACCTCCAGACTTCTTGCCTTGGCAATCTATCGTATGCTTTCTCCAGATCAATAAATGCCAGATGTAGCTCCAATTGTTTCTCTCGAAACTTTTCCATCATCTGCCATAACCCAAAGATAGCATCTCTTGTTAATCTACCAAGCATGAAGCCAAATTTTTCCTTTGCAATCTCCACCTCCTTCCTCAATCTTCCATCAAGAACCCTTTCTAGGATTTTCATTGTGTGGGACATCAACTTTATTCCTCTGTAACTTTTGCAGTCTTGTGCATCCCCCTTTACCCTTGTAGATGGGGACAAGTGTACTCTCCCTCCATTCCTCGGGTATATTTTCCTGTTGGCAAACTTTCACGAACAGATCCCACAGCAGGTCAATTCCTACTTCCCCCAGTGCCTTCCATGCCTCCACTGGAATCCTGTTGGGTCCAACCGATTTTCCATTCCTCACCGTCTTCATGGCCTCCGTCACTTCCACTCTACTGATGTTCTGCACCATCCCCTCAGAAGGGGATGGTGCAGAACATCAGTAGAGTGCCCATCTTCTCTGTGAGTCCTTGCATTTTCCTCATTCAAAAGTCCCTCAATGAATATTCTCCATCTGTTTCTTATGTCTATATCCCTCCATAATACTCTTTCTTCAGCATCTTTGACCTGGCTCACATGTAAGATGTCCTTTGCTGCTTTATTTCTACATTTCGCTAGTTGGTAAATTTTTCTCTGTCCTTCCTTTGTTTCGAATTGATCATACAGATCATAATATCCGTATAATAATAATAATAATAATATAAAAAAATTCAGCTAATGCCTTTTTAAACTTATATTGTATATAGGGAGTAAGCGAGACCGTTCAGCCCTATTTAACTTTTGGAGACTGAGTGGGCAGTTCAATCTCGACTGGCACCCAATCAGAGATAGCTGGGCCAAGGCTATCACTAATTA
Organism: Typopeltis vanoorti; assembly: GCF_054136105.1. Classification (NCBI taxonomy): domain Eukaryota; kingdom Metazoa; phylum Arthropoda; class Arachnida; order Uropygi; family Thelyphonidae; genus Typopeltis; species Typopeltis vanoorti. Next base: position 158,292,758 of record NC_143552.1, read on the forward strand.
ACAGGCACGCAGTGAAGAGAGACAGCTCAACAAGTGCTGCCATCTCGTGGTTCCTAACCCTAGCAGTCGTATTTAATGTCTGAAACATTAAATCGACCGTAGAACATGTGGGTTCTACTGTCGATTTTCTTGAGTTTGCGGGACGAAAAACCCGAGTTTCTGGGAGATAAAACCGCTTGCCCATGCAAGAGATCGACTAACTCGGGAACGTAGAAAAAAGGCTTAGAAAATTTTCTTCTAGTCACCGACTTGATTCGAAATCAAGAAGTCTTCCTTCGTGCAGTTAAGCGCCGTGGTGTGGAAATGCCACATCCACTAATCTACACAGGCTCTTTACGGCCTCTCTAATAATAGTAATAATAATAATAATAATAATAATAATAAAATCTTTATCTCTGGCACGGGCAAGCAGATTTTTGCTCCCGGAAACTTGGGTTTTTCGTCCCGTAAACTCAAGAAAATGGACCGTAGAACCCACATTATTTCAGACATTAAATACGAGTGTTAAGGTTAGGGACCACGAGATGGCGGCACTTGTTGAGCCGTCTCTCTCTCTCTTCACTGCTTGCTACTTAATTAGTGATAGCTTTGGGCCAGATATCTCTGATTGAGTACCAGTGGAGATTGAACTGCCCATTCAATCTCAAAAGTTAGATTGGACTAAAAACGGCCTTGCCTACTCCCTATATACGGGAATAAAAAGGCGTTAGCTGTTTTTTTTATTAACAATAATAAACCCCCTGAAGGAACACGGTCTTGTCGTGGCGGTGGGGATTGTGTACTTCAGTGATGTTGACAGCTATTCTGGCAGTTGCATACCAGCAGGGCACCCTTGTTAGACAGGTCTCAACTGAGGAGCCAGACTAACAGTGTTCCATCCCCCATCTTAAAGGTGAAAAGGAAGAAGAGATCCATACTGGATCAATCTATGCCTGGGTCATCAAGGACTGCATCAGATGTTGGGGATCATGGGCATCAGGTGACAAATAGGCTACAGGATCCAGCTTTCCTTGTTGGGCAATTAGGGCAGGAAGCTGAAAAGCGATTGGAAGAAACCAAACGTAAAAAATGGACTGTAGAAGAAAACAGAGAAATTGAAATGTTTTTACAGATCAACACCAGAAAAACGAGGTTTCAGAAAGTGTATGCATTTAATTTGGAAACAAAAATTCCCAGAATCTGCAATAACGGAACAAAGACTTATGGACCACAAGAATTTCTTTTTCTGTAACAAAATGTTTACTGAACTTGAGCTGCATGAGTTACATAATAAACCAACAACTCCAGTAACAGAAAATCATCAGGAGGTAGCTATATCAAATTTGGAATTCAACTCAGTAAACATCAAGCTGACGACATGCCTCAGAATGTTTTGACAGAAGGGCAGTGTAAAATGAAGTCAGGGATATTGGAACATATGAACTCCATAGATGACAGTATAAGACTACCACCATTAAAAGCTTTACAACAATCTAAGCTAAAACAGCTCCTCTTAGATGCAAATGCTGTAATTGAAACCATCACAACCAACAGTATAAAGGAAACAAATCAGCTCCTATATAGCACTGCCTATATAATTTCAGTGAAGCTTGGTTGCAAACCAAAAGAGCAAAAGCCAAGCATGAAACAATCTTCACCATGGAAAATTCGGTTGGAACGAAAGGTCAACAGGCTTCAAGCTGATCTAAGCAACTTAAAGAGTTTTAAAGAAGGACGGTTGAAAAATAATAACATCAAAAACAAACTGATTAACACATATAATTTGGTCAACAAAACAATTGCTGAAGTTACCGAAGAGCTAAATCAAAGAATTACAGCGACTGCACAGAAAATTAAAAGATATGAAGTAAGAATAAACCAATATGTACAAAATATGCAATTTCGACAGAACCAACGTCAGTTCTTTCAGTCTCTCCAGAGAAATACAAATACAAACCATCATTCACCTGGAAAAGAAAAAACACTCAAATTTTGGAAGTCAGTCTGGGATAATCCTTCTTCTTATTGTGCTATCTTCTATCGAAGGTCAGCGACCATCTTGGCGAACAAACTGCGCTCTTGTGCTAATCTGAGTAGTACACTGCTCTTTCCTGTCCACGTCTTGATGTTGTCAAACCATGATATTCTTTTTCTTTTGCCATCAATTCTTCCTACCAAAATAGTTTGTAGAAGTTGGTATTTGCTGTTTCTCATGATGTGGCCAAGATAATATGTTTAATGATTATTTGTACAAGATTATTACAATGTACAAGATGTTTAGCTTTGCCAATGGATTTTAAGACATCTTCATTGATATTTTTTTCTGTCCATGATATCTTTAGCATTCTTCTGTATAGCCACATCTCAAAGGCTTCGATTTTCTTGATGGATGTCGCCTTCAATGTCCATGTTTCAACTCCATAGAGCAGAATAGACCATACGCAGCATTTCAGCATTCGGCATCTGACTTCCATGTTTAGGTCTTTATTGCAGAATAGTGTTCTCATTTTCATGAAGGACTGCCGAGTAACTTAAATCCTTGTCTTTATATCTATTTCTGGATCCCACCGTTCATTAAGCCAGCAACCAAGATATTTATATCTTGACACTTGATCAATATTTTTCCCATTGAGTGTCAGTTTCATTGATGAGGCTGGATGTTTGCTGATGATCATGTATTTTGTCTTGTTGTTTATATTTATTCCCATTCTTTGGCTTTCTATGTATACTCTGTCAATGAGTTTTTGGAGATCCATAATATTATCTGCAATTAGCACGGTGTCATCTGCATATCGTAGGCTGTGAACAATCTTCCCATTTATTGTGATTCCCTCTGGACATTCTTCCAATGCTTTTTTAAAGATTACCTCTGCATATATGTTGAACAGGAGTGGTGAGAGCACACATCCTTGTCTCACTCCTCTTTTGATGTTAATATCACTGGTGATAATGTTGTCTAATTGAACGGTAACTGAATGATTCCAATACAGATTTGTTATTAGTCTTATGTCTTGTTCGTCTAGCCTTAATTGTTGATGGACTTCTATTAAGTTAGTGTGTCTGACTTGGTCGAATGCTTTTTCAAAATCTATGAAACACATAAAGACAGATTTCTGTTTTTCTATGCATTTTTGTATCAATATTTGGGTACAGAAAAGGGCATCGCTAGTACCAAAACCATTCCGAAAGCCGAATTGTGTTTCACTTAGAGTTTCTTCACTTTTTCTATAAATTCGATTCTGAATTACTTTCAAAAATATTTTTAATGTTTAGCTCAATAGACTAATAAGTCGGAAGTCACCACAGGAATTCGCTTTGGGTTTCTTTGGGACAGTGATTAATGTAGATTTGAGCCAATCTGATGGAAATTCATCACTTTCATATATTTTATTAAATAGTTTTTCAAGAAGTTTGATGTTATCTATTAATTTTAAAAATTCTGTTTGCACACCATCTGGTCCGGGCTTTTCCTGTTTTACCTGTTTGTATAGCATTCTCTATTTCGCATTTCATGATTGCTGGTACTTGAAAATAGTTCTAGAAGAAGAGAATAAAGCACAGATTTGGATAAAATGTGTAACAGAACTTTTTAATGATAATAGACAGAATCCTATAAATATAAAAGACTTCTGTCTAGTATCATTAAAAAGTTCTGTTACACATTTTATCCAAATCTGTGCTTTATTCTCTTCTTCTAGAACTATTTTTCCATTTTCGTCTCTTAGAGACACTATTTGCTTTTTCCTCAGTTTTCCTGAAATTTCGTTGATTTTCTTATACAGATTGAAATTATCATGTTTCTTCTGAAGCAGTTCAATTTCAGTACATAAATTTTTCATCCAATTTTCCTTGGCTTCTTTTATTTTTTTTCTTGATGATGTTATGTGTTTCTGTATACCTGGCTGGGTCTTTGTTTTTGTACATTCTTCTTGTATCAATAAGAGAAAGAATATCATCTATCATCCATTCCTGTTGTTTTGTATTATTCACATAAACTATTGGGATAATCCTATTGAACACAATAAAGATGCTTCATGGATTAAGGAAATAGAATCAGAAATGAAACAAAAACTAATGCAAAATGTCATTATCACTAAAGAAATGGTCGGTGCTCAAGATAGAAAATTAAAAAACTAAAGTGCACCTAGCAAAGACGAACTACATGGATTTTGGTTAAAATATCTAACCAGTCTATATGATCGAATGGGAAGAACAATCTAATTATTTGTTGCAGCCAGGCTCAGTGGAAGACTGGGTGCACTTTTCTCTTCATGAAAGATAAGGATAAGGGTGCAGACCCAAGTAACTATCGTCCAATAACATGCCTACAAACTATGCTTCAGCTGTTCACTGCAATCATAGCAAATTCCATATACCTATCAGATAATCAGATTTATCCGATTGAACAAAAAGGCAATTTTCAAAAATCTAGAGGAACATAAGACCAGATCCTTAATAATAAAATAATTCTCAGACTCAAAAAGACGAAAAACTAATTTAAACATGTCATGGATAGACTACAAGAAAGCATTCGATTCCCTCCCACCCTCCTGGATCCTAAAATCACTAAAAATATTTGGAATTACCAAAAACATGTGTTTGTTTCTAGTTACTGCTATGAAATCATGGAAAACAACATTAATAGTGAATAATGAACGATTTGGAGATATCAGCAGCTAAAAAAAATCAGCTAACGCCTTTTTATTCTCGTATACGGAAGTAGGCGAGAAAAGTTAGATAGGGCCATTTAGCCGTATCTAACTTTTGGAGACTGAGTGGGCAGTTCAATCTCCACTGGTACCCAATCAGAGACAGATGGCCCAAGGCTATCACTAATTAAGCGGTACGCAGTGAAGAGAGACGGCTCAAATGTGCCGCCATCTCGTGGTCCCTAACCCTAACACAATATATTTAATGTCTGCAATAATGTGGGTTCTACGGTCGATTTTCTTGAGTTTACGGGACGAAAAACCCGAGTTTCCGGGAGTAGAAACCCGCTTCCCCGTGCCGGAGATCGACTAACTCAGGAACCGGTCGAAAAAAGGCTTAGAAAAATTTCCTCTAGTCGTCGACTAAACTCGAAACCAAATCTTCCTTCGTGCGGACAAGCACCGTGGTGTGCAAACGCCACATCCACTGAGCTACACAGGCTCCTGGAGATCAGCATTAAACGAGGAATTTTCCAATGTGATTCCTTGTCACCATTGCACTTCAACATTTCTTTGATACCTTTGTCTATGATTCTGAAGAAAACAAAACTTGGATATGAAATTCCTAAATGTAATATTAAAATTTCCCATCTGTTGTGTATGGATGACTTGAAGCTATATGGAAAATCGCCACAGCAAATAGATTCTTTATTGAACACAGTTCGTATTTTCAGTCAGGACATCAAAATGGAATTTGGTTTAGATAAATGCGCAATTTTATTTATTAAATTAGGAAAAATTAATGACAGTAGCAATTTTAATTTTGATCAAGAGAAATATATAAAAGCAATTTCAGCTAACGAACACTATAAATATCTAGGAATATTAGAAGCCATTGATATTCTCCACTCGAAAGTTAAACAACAGGCAGCATTGTAATGCATTAAAAGAGTTTGAAATATTCTGAACACAAAAGTAAATGGATTAAACATAATTAGAGCAATAAATTCTTGGGCTATACCGGTGATCCGATACACAGCTGGCATAATAAATTGTACAAAAGAAGACCTGGACAAACTAGACCGCAAAACTAGAAAACTAATAATTATGCATCATGCATTACATCAACGAAGTGATGTTAACCGGTTGTACCTACCGAGCAGAATAGGTGGACGGGATCTGCTGCAAGTGAGACATACTGTGGAAGAAGAAGAAATTGGTTTAAGAAATTAGATCGAGAATAGCTCTGAGACAATGCATCAAGCAATTACACAAGAGGGCCTTCTAAAAGCAACAGGAACAAATTCAATTACAAAAAGGAACAAAAAAATATCCGATATGTGCGCTGAAAAAATAAACCCTTACATGGCCAATTTCTTCGAGATACTGAGGACAAAACTGACTTGAACAAGACATGGAAATGGCTTCAACATGGATACATTAAAAAAGAAACAGAAGGTTTTATTCTAGCAGCTCAAGAACAGGCATTACAAACTAATGCAATCAAAGCAAAAATTTTCAACATCAATAATAACAGCAAATGCAGATTATGCGATCAGAAAGATGAGACTGTAGAACATCTAATCAGTGCCTGCAGCAAAATAGCTCAAACTGACTATAAATACCACCATGATCAAGTGGCCAAAATAGTTCATTAGCATGTATGCAAAAAATATGGCTTTCCTACTTCTGATAACTGGTGGCAGCATAAAATTGAGACTGTATTAGAAAACAAAACAGCAAAAATTCTCTGGGACTTTAGAATACAAACTGATTGGCATTTGGAACACAATAGACCTGACATCACAATTACCGAACATCAACAGATTTGGATTATCGATATCGCAGTATCCAGTGATAACAACATTAACAACAAAGAACTGGAAAAAATTACTAAATATCGAGATCTGGCAATCGAAGTTGGCCGACTGTGGCTTAAACACAGCAAAGTCATCCCAATAGTTATCAGTGCACTTGGTGCAACTTCAAAGAAGCTGTCCAACTATTTACAGCAATTAAAAATTAATGAAGTGACCCCATATGACCTACAAAAAACAGCATTACTTGGAACAGTCCATATTTTACGACGCTACCTAACAGACTATTCTTAGATTCTTGGGTAGAATCTGAATTGTTCTGAATCACCAGTCAAATTTTTATTTATATGAAACTTGTTTTGACTGTGTATCAATTATGTGAAAATAATAATAATAATAATAATAATAATAATAATAATAATAATAATAATAATAATAATAATAATAATATAGAGTTTAATAGCTACTCCCTATATGGGAATAAAAGGTGTTAGCTTATAATTATTTTATTAATAATATACGAATATATGGATGTGACATAAACATATATAAAAAAATCAGCTAACTCCTTTTTGTTCCCGTATAGAGAGTAGGAGAGGCGTTTTACCCCATTCTAACTTTTGGAGACAGAGTGGGCAGTTCAATCTCCACTGGTAGCCAATCAGAGATAGCTGGCCAAAAGCTATCCCAAATTAATCGTTAAGCAGGGAAGAATGCCACTGGCAAGTGCCGCCATCTCGTGGTCCTTAATCCTAACACAATATTTTTAATGTCTGAAAATAGTGTGGTTTCGACGGACGATTTTCTTGAGTTTACGGGACGAAAAACCCGTGTTTCCGGGAGAAAATACACGCTTGTCCGTGCCAGAGATCTATTAACTTTGTAGTCAGTCGAGAAAAGGCTTAAAAGGTCAAGCGTCATAGAATGCAAACGACACTTCTACTCAGCTATATGTGACTCCCACCCACCCACGAAATATTACAGCAAAGGCGTAGAAACCCTATGGCATACTGAGGGAGCCTATGACGGTATATTTTACTAATTATCGATATTATCATACTAAAAAAACACGTAGCTACGAATAGCTACGTATAAACATTGCATCCCGAATATAATATAATGTTCCCACGTTGAAAAGTATCCTCTTCACGAAGCATTAATATATCGTGTTTAATTTTAGGAATCACGCAAAGCCAGTAAACAATCACAGAAGTCATTGACAGGAATAAATGCAAAAGTCGTAGAATGCCACTTCTACTGAGCTACATATGCTTATGTGACACCCACCCACCCACGAAATGTTACAGCAAAGGCGTAGAAACTCTATGGCATACTGAGGGAGCCAATGACGGGATATTTTACTAATTATCAAAATTATCATACTAAAAAATCCCGTAGCTACGAATTTGCCAAGGGCGAAAAAATCCTAGTAACACTTCTTGATTATAAAGCTATCGCGCATTAGTAAGGGGAAGGGGAAGAGAAATCATGTCTCGTTTTTCCTTGAGACAAAAATGGGACATTGCGATGGCAAAAACTGGACAGTGATTATGTAATATACGGGAGCTTTCTAGCTTGATAATTATAATTATAAAATCAATATATCAATATAATTAGATACGTTCCCAAAATGAACAGCATGATCACTGTCACCATCTTGTGATAAAATAACCATTTTCTTACCAGAATCCCCCCCCCTATGAACAAATCCAACACTTTTTGACCTTTACTTACTTCTTTCACATGTTGCTAGAGGAAGTTGATAATGATCACCGATAATGTACACTTAAATCGGCGATGCATTTCTTTGTCCCCTGCAATTGAGCCGCCAGGTCTGTAGCAACCTTACTATATATTTCATGTTGTTAGCCTCAACTGGACACCTGATAGCATGAAACTCACTACTACTGGGACGATGTTACCATCATTATTTTCTAGCGTTTTCACCCTAACTGGACTTAAGTCGTTTAATATGATTAGTAGTAATTCTCCTCCTCTCATATCTCTTATGTCAAAAAATAGTATGCCCATTACACTCAATCCCAGTTACCATATTTCGTTTTGATAGTCAGGTTCCAATAATGCCAACAATCTTAGGCCACATTGTATTTAATAAAGTAACTAACCGAACCCCATTGTTTCTGATGGTCCTAGCATTTGTGAACAGACATAAAAATTGCCACCTTGCCTATTCTTATAATTTTCTTATCCTGTCGAAGTTTTGTTAAACGATTTTCCACTTTTCTAACTCTCTAGTCGGTTTTTTAATAATTTCTTTTAATTAAGATATTCTCAATGTCAGATTATCCTCGGATAAATTATTATCACCACTGCAGGAACACTTTTGCTCAACGGAACAAACCCTCTACTCATTAGTAACAACTTCAACTTGCTTTTAAGAGAAGTAAAAACTAATATTTCTACAATTATGTTATTAAATACTGCAGTACAAAAACCAGAATATTATACTAACAATACAGTAATAAATCGAGGGGGGAAAAGACGCTCAATTAATAAAAAAATCACCGATCTCTCGGTGATAACAAGGATGTAAATTTTCTCCTACCTTAATATATATATATATATATATATATATATATATATATATATATATATATATATATATAGGTAAACCGACCCCGTGAACACACGCAACTACAGCCACAGGATATACCGCACGCACGCACGCAGACGCGCACACACACAGGGATAGCTAATGGATTAGTGATAGCGCGAGATATAACCTCACCTAACCAAATGTCAACCCCACCTCCACATGGTGCAGCTTGGAATCTAACAGACTGGGCTCTGACGTCCGAGTATTGGTGGAATAACTATAACACCAGGAACTGAGGAAATGCGGTTCCAATAAGTCGGTTCAGAGTCTTAAAGCAGCAGCCCTACCACTGGACTCACCACAGTTTGACCAGCAACCAATTTATAGGCCATCTTACTTTGCTTTCAAGTCTCATAAAGAAAGAAAATCTGGACAGTCTAAATCGGATTCTCGACTCGGCCTACCAAGGATAAGAATTGGAAAAAATAAAACATTTTCAAAATGACAATTTGGAACGTACAGGGAATTGGACGCAAGGATAGTCAATTGGACCAAATACTATAAAAAAAAAAGAAGATAAAAATTGCAGTTATAACAGAAACTAAGAGGAAGCAAAACGGAACCAAACTTACAATCAACTACATCCAAATCTACTCTGGTGTTTCTAGAGAAGAAAGAGCCTCCTGTGAAATAATGCTTATGATTCATAATTCTTCAAAAAACAGTATAAAAAACTATATATATCAAAAAAAAAAAAAAATCAGCTAACGCCATTTTATTCCCGTATACGGGGAGTAGGCGAGGCCATTTAGCCCTATCTAACTTTTTGGAGACTGAGTGGGCAGTTCAATCTCCACTATATATATATCACAATGAAAGAATGCTACATGCTCGAATACGGCTAAATCAAAAATACCTAACAATAATAGCAGTTTATACCACTATTTGAAGGTAATGACGAAGAAATCAATGAAATCTTCAATATGCTACAAGAGATGTCTGGAACAAGGTAGATAAAAATGATTACATATCTATTCTTGGCGACCTTAATGTCAGAATTGGAGACATCCCTATTTCTGATTGTCCAGGAAACTATGGAGAACATATATGCAATAGCAACGGAAAAAATTGATTGATTTTTCAGTATTTATTATTATTATTTGACACCTCCAGGGAGTCCAAAGACTCATCAAGGGAGGGCACCTAGGAGTGGAGTTGCTCTACAACTCTGTCTCCACCACTCAATCCACCAACTGACTACAACTACACCAACGCATCTACCGCCGACCACCACTACTAGTATTTCGAAAGACAATCACAAACACCCGTGCCCACCGCGAGATTCGAACCCGCAGCCTTTTGGCTGGAGAGCGAGCCTGGCTGGCAATTTAATAGTTTAAAAATCACAAAAATATACTTGGTCAGCACGTGGTTCGCAGATCATTATAGATTATGCAATAGCTAAGCTAATAAAAAGAGTTGCAAAATTCAATTTAGATACAAGAGTATACCGAGGTTGTGAATTAGAAACGGACTGCTTTCTTCTTGTTTCAAACCTAAGATTCCAACCTCAATGGTTAATGACAAAATCTCATTCATCTGAACAGCAAACATTTTTGAAGATTAGCCTTTTAAATGACCCTAGCATCAAATGGCTCTATAAAAGAAGAATTAACGAAAAAAATAAAAAATATGAACTTAGGCAAAACTGCTGAGGAAGAATGGAATAACATCAAAACAATTATAACAGACACTGCTAATGAATTACTGGAGAAAAAGAGGAAATGGCAGAGAAGAAAGAGAATTAGGAAATGAGATGATCGGATTGCCCAAATTATTGAAGACAAAAGGAATGCTTTCAAAAAATACTTAGCAACAAAATCTCAAGATGACTATATAGAATACAAGAGAAAAAGAGCAATCGCTAAACAAGGTGTAAGAAAAAAACACAGAGTCCTGGGACAACTTTGTCACTGAAATTGAAACAGATATTGCACGCCCACAGTCCAAAACTTTTAATATATTAAATAATTTAAATAGATATAATTTAATTAATATATTTCAATAGATATGATCATATATCAAAATGAAAAAGATATAAATACAAAAATTGCAAAATATTTAAAAATAACAGTTAAAACCAAACCTAGTTCAAAAACAAACCAGACTAAAAGTACACAATAAATTAGCCCTACCAGTCTTAATGTATGGAAGCGAAATCTGGACAATAAAACAAAAAGACAAAACGATTAACAACAGCTGAAATGAAGTTTATGAGAAAAACTGCAAAGTATACCTTATTTGATCACAAAAGAAACGAAGAAATTATGAAAGAATTAAACCAGTAATAGAAAAAATTAAAAAATATAAACATAAATGGATGGAACACGTTCAAAGAATGAAAACAGAAAGATTACCAAAACAAGCCTTAAAGTACAAGCCATTAGGAAAAAGAAAACCAGGACGACCTCTTAAACGATTTAATGATGACTTCTAAGGCTGGAACAGGCCATGCTAGGCCTAAATCCTTGATACGCATGATGATGATGAGATATACAGGGTGTTCGGGATAAATTTTACATATTTATAATTAATTATATTTTTCCGTAAGTTACATGTATTAACACACACTTCTCTTCATTTAAAAGTTTGGACCCTTCTTCATTCATATACAAGATGTCAGAAAGGATGGATAGCTGGAACCCACCTGAATCACGGAAGAGAATAACTTGTATCATGATGATTCGTGCCCGCCATCAAAATAAGGATATTACGACTGCTGCCCAATGCTCCCTGAATACAGTAAAAACAATCAGGCATGAACTAGAGACTTGCAATGGTGACTACGAGGATGTAGCAAGAAGAAAGATCCCTAGCAGACGATCTGATTGCGTTCGTACAGCAGAATTCCTCGCAAATCTGCAGGAACAGGTGTTGAAGAACCCTGGCATTGGAATTCGGGCTTTGTTCGTGGAGTTGCTAACTGTAGTCAAGCCCTGGATAACAAGGGTAGGCAATGGTAGGCCGTATGTATGGCAGCAGGATTCGGCCCCTTGCCACACCTCTGGGAAAAGTCAAAAATGGTTGTCTGAAAATTTCTACGACTTCACCAGTCCAAATGTTTGGCCTCCAAACTCCCCAGACCTTAACCCCATGGATTATTTTGTATGGGGCGCAGTTGAAAAAGACACCAATCGCACTTCCAGTAATACAAAAGCCCAGTTAATGGATAAAATTAAAACAGTTTTTGCGGCCCTTCCCAGGGAGACTGTAGCATCAGCTTGTTCGAGGTTCCGAAGCAGAATTGAAGCTGTGATCGATGCTAATGGTGGTTATTTTGAGTAAATCTTGTTGATAGTATTGTAATTAACTCTGCCTGTAATGTTTTTTTGTCAATTCATTAAATTTAATAGATACAAAGAAGATTTTCTTTTTCCTTACGAAACTGTCAAATTTATCCCGAACACCCTGTATATAAGAGAAAACGTACGTCCTTCACCCATCGATTAGAATACCTGGCTAAGTTATTATAAAAAAACTTTGGACTCATAACAAAGATTTTGAAACAATAAACTTCGATAATGAGACACTCCTGGATTCTGTATCAATAGACGAGTTAGAAACTACTCTAAAAAGTTGTAAAAACCATAAAAGACCAGGTAAAGATGGGTTAAATACTTAATCCTCTACATCGTGAAGCTGGCCTCCAGGCCAGGATTTTTGGCCCCTCCCCCCTACCTGTCGCTCAGGATAAGGACAACGCATTGCTATATAGTCTACAGGGTTTAAGATCAATTAGTTTAAATGATAACACAAAAGTAATATTTATTTAAAAAACTATCAACATCAACATAATACAAACTAATAATAATATTAAAAATTATGTCAAAGTATATTTTCAAGATTTTGTCGACGCACATTTATCAATAATGTCAGTAAAATCAACTCGCTTAGCCAAATCATTTTCGATGCACAAAATTGCTAGGTGATTAAATCGTTCTTGTCTACTTGTGCTTCTTTGCCATGTTTTCAATGAATTGGCCAGTCTGCTGAATGATCTCTCAGCTGAAGAAACAGTAACCGGTATTGTGCAAAATAATTTAATGCGGATATAGGCAAATATACCTTGCAGGTTTTTGTCATAAATTGCGTTCAGAAGTCTCACCGGACTTGTTTCTGTGCCAAAAACTATCTTATGAATACTTTTAAGGTGAAGAATTTCATTCAATAACTCTTCTAACAGATCTTTTTCATTCATATTCACAAGTTTTGCTGCTTTTGCGATAAATTGACCATCGTCCAAGTTGTGGAAATTTAAAATAGGTGAGAATAATTCACATATATTATCTGCTGCTTCAAATGTTGTTTTTAAATCATTCATAATGAAATCCAATATTGGATAAATTACGAAAATTTTGAAATCTTGTTCAGGTTCTACAGTAGTTTCTCGATTTTCGCAAAATTGAGGTTGCACACCGATTGCTTCAGCAACTACTTTTGCTTCTTGGACAACACTTTCTCACGAGTCACGTAAGTGTTGCACTAATTCTCTTATAAGTGGACTCGACCTCAAGAGATATTCCTTTACTTTGTATAATAATATTCTCATTGTCAATATTTGCTAATATTTTGTGCCAAAACATTGTCATTAGCATACCATTATAAGATCTGAAATATTTTTTCAAGCCTTTAACTGTGTTCAGTGTTGTAGGAGAAAGCGAGCCGGACGAACGAAAACCGAAAATAAAGTAAATCCTTTCGAATGGGAAGTTCAGAAGAGTAACCATAAGTCTGAAAAGATGGATAATGGGTTGGAAATGATTGCAAAAGCTAGTAGTCCCTCTCGGCACATATTCATATTTTATAAAGTTTCTTTTTGTCTTTTGTTAGTCTCACTTAACTGGCCGACCTGACAAGACGAATTCCCTAATTCCGGGCCCCCAGGCTAGAGCCCTGTCAGCCCCATCCTTGTGAGGGCCATGCCCAAACCTCAGAACTTGTTCTATTAAATTAATAAATAAAATATGGTATAGTAGTGAACTACCAAAAAACTGGCAATAGGCAATAGTTATTCCTATACACAAGAAGGGTGATATTAATAACTGTGAAAATTATCGCGGAATTAGTCTCCTAAACCCTGGATATAAAATCTATAATAAAATTCTGAAAAATAGACTGTTCCAATACTATGAAGATAAGATAGAAGAGCAGAATGGATTCAGGAGAGGCCGCTGTTGTGGAGATGGATATTTACCTTAAAAAGTTTATTGGAAAAACATAAAGAATACAATGTTGAAACCCATGTTGCTTTTATTGATTATTCTAAGGCATTTGATAGAGTTAACTGCGATAAACGTTTTGAAATATTAATAAATGATCGAGTTCCTCATCACCTAATTAAAGCGATCCATGAAACATATACAGACAACATGATTGCAGTAAAAGTTAATGGAAGAATCTTTGACTCAGAATTTATAAACAGGAGGAGTAAGGCAAGGCTGAGCCTACCACCCATTCTGTTCACATTAATGGTTATATTCCAATTAACAAATGCACTAATATAGACACAATACTGTTTGCAGATGATTAGGCTATACTTGCAACCTCTAAAACTGATGTACAGTACTCTATCCATCATCTTAATCTAATAGTAAAAAAAAATAATACGGAAATTTCAAAAGAGAAATCAAAGTTACTTGTCTTAAGGGAAGAGAACCTATAAGTAAAATCTGTTTAGACAATACAATTATTGAACAAGCCAATGAGGGAGATAGCTCAGTTGTGCGGAGTGATACATAGGGTGAAGCGGCAGCTGGATCGATTACAAAAATGTCTACCGAGTGGATCAGCTAACAAAAAGAAGCAAGTGTGTGATAAGATAAATGAACATGATTGGATCGGGAGTGAAAGAAAAATTAAGGAGCGAGTCTTGTATAATGATTCAGTAGTAAAATGTTAATAGATGAGAGTTTGACAAAATCGTGCTTTCCAGGAGCGAAAATTAACAATGTGAGGCTATTACAGCACAGAAGCATAACGTAAAACAAATGATAGTAGTGGCGGGAACGAATGATTTAAAAGGTGAAAAATTTGCTATGAGAGAGGACTTGAAAGAATTATTTAGCGGCAAAAAAAAAAGAGTGAGAGAGTTAAGATAGTCTGTTTCCGCTGTGTGACAGAGTAGAGTTGAGAAGGAGGGCCATAATTGCGAATGACTCTATGTGTAGGTTATGCAGGAGGAGTGGTGTGGAGTTTGTGGGTGTGTGGAGTGAGTTTGACGATCGAAAGGTCTTATACAAGAAGGATGGTTTGCATCTGAATGAATTTGGTGTTCGGAGACGGGAAAAATTGTTGCTAGAATGAAGTGAAAGTGGAGGTGCAGAATCAGGGAAACTAGAGCTTTTAGGGAGGGTTGGGATGCTGTTAAGTGGACATGCAGACATCAGTGAGTATAAGACTGTGTATAATATGCCTGAGTTAGGACGAAGGATAACAAACCAAAATGGGATAGTTAGTATAAGGCGTCAAAATAGGGTGGGACTAGGGGACTTCTGCACTTAATGAACACTAATGCCAGGAGTATTCGGAATAAGGAGGAATTTTTGGCCTTGGTTAGTTATTCCTGGCCACAGGTTATTGGCATTAGTGAGACATGGCTAGCAGATGTTATAGGTAGTGGGATATAATGTGAGGGGGTATAGTGTATTCAGGAAAGACAGAGAGAAAAGAATGGGAGGAGGAGTGTTATTGATGATAGCTGATGAACTGCAGCCAAAGAGAATAGAAGTTTAATTTCAGATTAGTGAAAATAGCATTGAGGCTATCTGGTGTGAGATTAAGCTCAGCAGGACAAAATTTACAGTTGGGTGCTGCTATAGACCAGGCGATGGAATAGATGATGGAGACAATATTCATAGGCAAATACACTGAATGAGTGGAGGACAGGTAATTATTATGGGGGATTTCAACTATAGTAACATTAATTGGAGGGAGGAGAGGACAAATGGGAGGAAGGAAATGAATTTTATGCAGTTACTAAGGGGTAACTACCTGAGACAGCATGTAATGGAATATACTAGGGGTTCAACAGTGCATGACCTAGTAATTGCATCTGAGAAATTGACTATTATGAATATGACCATATTGCCACCAATTGCTGAAAATGATCATAAGGTCTTGAACTGAGAAGTGGCTAAATGTGTGGAATTTTCAATTAAGACAGGGAACATGTGGAATTACCGGGCTGGTAAGTATGAAGATTTTAGGAGATTGCTTGGATCAGTGCCATGGCATGTTAAACTGCAAGGGTTGGATGTTGACAGTCCATGGGAAGTGGTAAAGGAGTATTTGAGTGAGGTAATGACAGACTAATACCTAGCATCAGGAGAGTAAATCAAGTGGGAGTTGAATGGATGAATAACATCATTAAGCTTGAGCTGCAAAAAAAGAAATAACCGTGGAGGGAATTTAAGCAGAAAGGTGACTTGCAGGCACACAAACAGTACAAAGCACAGGCCAGAAGGGTAGCTAGTGTGGTAAGAAAAGCTAAAGCAGATTATGTAAGTAAATTAGCAATGCAAGCTTAAGTGAATCCCAAATAGTGCTTTCGATATACTCGAAGTAAAAGAAAAATGTATACAGCAAAATGATTCTAAGGAATGCCAATGGTAGGGAGGTAACTGAATCAGATGAAATAGTAGAATTACTAAACGAACACTTTGCAAGAGTATATCATCCAGGCTGTGATATTGCAGGAATAAAAAATACAGGAATTGAAGTGAATGAAATGGAAGTGAATAGTATATTACAGAACCTTAATGTAAATACATCTGTGGAATTCGATGGTATACCAGCTTGAGTCGTACTTGAAGTGGCAAAGGAACTGTCAGTTCCCTTGAACATATTGTTTAAGTCAGCTCTGGGTTAGTCTTGAGGGGATGGAAAGAGGGTAAAATAATTCCATTGCATAAAGGAAGTTCTAAGACTGCTGTTGCAAATTACCGACCAATCAGCATATCAAGACTCGTCAAGGTTTTGGAGATATTAGTCAAGAGCAAAATACAGAAATGGATAGATGAAAATGGGATACTGTATGGAGGACTGCATTGTTTTGCAAAGGGTAGATCATGCCTCAGTAACTTGCTCACGTTTTATAACACAATGACAGCTGAACTGGATAAGAGCAATGAATTTACAGTGATACTGCTGGACTTTGCTAAGGCCTTTGACAAGATACTACATGGAATTCTAATCAGTAAACTGCAGCACATGGGGATGGATATAGGGTTGGTGAGATGGAGAGGATAGTTGATGGAGGGATATCAGAGAGTAGTTTATTCATGAGTGGAGTTCAAAAGAAAGTCTCTTACTAGTGGTGTGCTGCAGGGTTCTGTTCTTAGACCAAAGCTATTTAATTTGTTCATTAATGATATGGGAAAGGATCTGACAGGAACTGTTCATTTATTTGCTGCTGATGCAAACTTGGGTAGAGCAATAGTGAATGCACATGATGTCAAAATTTTGCAGGATGATTTGGATAGATTAGCAGTGTAGGCTAATGAGAATGGATGTCAGTTTAATGTAGCAAAGTGTAAGGTTATGAATTTGGAGTGAAAAAAATTAGTAGCAGTATATCACGTTGGTGGAACTGCACTCCAGGAGGTTCACGAAGCCAGAGATTTGGGTGTGTTGGTGGATAGGGAGTTGAAGTTTAGAGGGCACATAGCAAAAGTGGCTAAATCAGCCTATCAGATCACTTAGTTACTGAAGAATACTTTGAAGAGCAGAGATAAGTAAGTTATTGTTCTTTATCGAGCCTTGATAAAACCCCATCTTGACTACTGTGCCCAGATCTGGGCTCCTGGGTTTCTTCTTGATGGGGAGGAGGAAGAGAGGATCCAGAGGCGAGTGACCAAGATTATAGCTGCTCTATAGAAAACCTTATGAGAACAGGTTGAAGATCTGTGGGTTACCGAAATTGGTTGATAGGCAGAAAAGGGGTGATATGATTGAGACATTCAAATTACTGAATGGTTTTTACAAGATTAATTCAGAGTAAATTTTTCAGAAGAGGTCTGGTGATGGGAGAACTAGAGGCCATCCATGGAAACTGAGCAAGTGTGTAGTTAGCAAGGGTGCTAGAACTAGGTTTTTAACTTGGAGAGTGGTGAATGAGTGGAATAAGCTGCCAGAGTTTGTTGTGGGCGCCATGACTGAAAATGAGTTCAAAGCAAAGTATGATAGATACTGTGCGAATGTAGTTGTTCTTGATATGATGTTTAGGGCCTTCTTCGATGAGTCTAAGCACTCCTTGGAGTTGCCCATAATAATAATAATAATAAAATTTTTCTTTGGATATCACCTAATTTACAGAGAAGAAAAAGAGATAGAAATGAAAATTAGAAATTTCAATAGCGCTTTAAGCATTATACATCAAGGTTTTAAACCTCTGAAGGTCATACTCAGATTAGAGTTTATAAAACACAAGCAAGACCAGTGCTAACTTATGGAAGTGAGGCATGGACGATCAAAAAAGGAGATAAGAGAAGAATAAAAGGAATAAAGAAATCATGGAAGAAATGAATGAACAACCAATACTAGAATATATTCCAACTATAGATGGAAATGGAAACAGCACATAGGAAGAATGGACAATAGTAGAATCACAAAAATTATGATATATACATACTATCTATCAATAATTGTCCTGACACTCCTGTTATTTGAAATTATGAAACATTCTAGGTTTGTTAATAACATAAAAACCAGTGTACAGATAGTAGGAAGCAGTGTTTCATCATAATTGAATACAGGTGGTATTGACATGAAGTGAACTCAGTGACTTCGAGAGAGAGGTGTCATCATGGGCTGTCACATTGATGGCATGTCTATACTTGTCATTGCCGCTCAACTGGGGCATCCAAAATTAATGGTTGGGGATGTGATCACTAAATGGAGTCATTTTGGCATCACTAGTGCAGGAAAATACCCAGGGCAGGCATCCAAAATGACAGAGACAGGAGGGTTTTAAACTGGGTGGCATGAAAAAACTGGCTGCAATCGACACAGACCATCCACGATGAGTTCCAGAGCAAAAGTAACACTATGGTGAGCACTAATATTGTATTGTACGAAAAGAGCTCCATTTACAGGGTTTCCAAGGAAGAGCAGTGGCACATAAGGTGGTCGTCTGGACTGGTGCAAAGAACGTGTGAACTGGACAATTGACAAGTGGAAAACGGTATTCTGGAGCGATGAATCAAGGTTCAAATCTTTCCAATCTGATGGCAAGGTGTGGATGTGGAGCAGTGGCATAGCTAGGGGATGCGGAAGGGACGGTCTGCCCCAGATGGCACTTGGAACCTTTTTGAACTTTTGCAGTTAATTCTAAAATACAGTCTCGAGAACTCAGTTCCAAATATTGTAATACTACTGTGAATTTCCCCTCACGATTGCTGTATTTCTAGTTGTGAGGAGTTTTTTAAATAAAATTTGATTAACAATTACCTACATTACTATGAAATAGACTTTGCCAATGTTATCGACGATTTTGCTAACAGAAAAGCAAGAAAAATGCCATTTTTGAAATTAAAGTTTTACTTCAGAAATAAACAATATTTTAATTTATTTCCTTATACGTCATTTTGCCTTTTTGTAGTATTTCTGGTGTGTGATGAGAGAGGCAGCAAACTCGGGGACCGCTCCGGGCAGAAACAGCTGTAGCTACACCGCTGGTGTGGAGGCAGCCTAGTGCTTGTTACTAGAATGTGTTGCACCCACAGTAAAGTTTGGTGGTGGAATAGCAATAGTGTGGGGGTGCATTCACCTGGTTTGGAGTGGGACTACTGGTCATTGTCCATGGTTCCATAAAGACAGCTCAGTACCTTGATATTCTAGATAATCAGGTTCTGCCTACACTGTGGAGTTTTTATGGAACGGGCCCATGTTACTATAAAGACAACAATGCCTCATGCCACAACCATGCAGCTGTTATAGAATGGTATGAAGAGATGGGTGTTAAATCAGTGCCATGGCCTCTCCAGAGTCCTGGCTCAATCCCATCAAACATCTGCGAATGAACTGGAGTGGCGATTGAGGTCCAGAGCAGCACGTTCTCGATCTGTCGCTGATTTGATAGATTAATGGAAACAAATTCCACCTGATGTCTGCCGCACATGGTGGATAGCCAACCTCAAAGTGTGCAGGAAGTGATCAAAGCCAAAGGTAGATACCCCATATTAAGGTTCGCCTGCTGATACAATTGTGTCCAAACAATTATTGGTAGTTAGTGTAAGATGTAATAAAGAAGTGAAATTCTGTAGTAAACCTTAGCTAATGACTTTTATTCCGTAATAGGGAGTAGGTAAGGCCTTTATACCCTATCTAGCTTTTGGAGACTGAGTGGGCAGTTCAATCTCCATTGGTAGCCAATCAGAGATAGCAGGCCCATGTCTATCACTAATTATTGGTGGCTACTGATGAAGCAACTAGTAACCAAGTGCTGCCATCTCTTGGTGCCTAACCCTAACAGGATATGTTATTGTCTGAAATAATGTGGGTACTTCGGTCGATTTTCTTGAGTTTGCGGGATGAAAAACCCACTTGCCCGTGCCAGAGATCGACTAACTCGGGAACTGGTCGAAGATAGGCTTAGAAAAAGTTCCTCCAGTCGGTGACTAGTTTTGAACCTAGGTCTAACTTCGAGTGGCCAAGCACCACTTCCACTGAGCTACACAGGCCTCTAGGAATAATCAATCAACATACAACAGTAAACAATATTTTTTGCAGATGAGCAAGTAATTATACAAAAAATCAAGAGGACCTAAAGGGATCTGTTCACTATCTGCAGCAATTAACTAGCGAATTTAATTTACGAATCTCATTAAAGAAAACTCAAATTATGACATTCTGACGTAAATATTCCTTTCAAACAAAAGTTGGGATTGAAAATCAAACTCTAGAACAAGTAACACATTTTCAATATTTAGGATGTCACATAACATTTGCTATACACATAAGTTACACCATTTTCAAGCAATCTGCGATACTATAAGACGAAAATAACAAAGGACAAAACAAGGAAGGAAACACAATGAAAATTTTAGAAAGTCATGGGAGTACCAACAATACTATACCTGTCAGAAAGTTGGATGGAGAGAAAAAAAAATTAAAGTAGAATACAAGCAGCTGAAGTTTCTTACCAGTGTATATCCTTTAACTGCAAAATGATGAAATCAGGAAGGAATTACAAATACAAGTGATACCTGATAAAATAAAAGAACAGTAAACGAATTGGAGAGAACATATGCAAAGATTAGAGTAGGGAAGGTTACCAAATAAAGTGACAAAGTTTAAACTGAAGGGAAAAAGAGGTATAGGAAGACCTAGAAAGAGAATGAAAATATAGTCCTTGGGATGTCAAAAGACTTTTAGCCAGTATCTTAAAAGAAACATTTACTTGCTTCTTTTCTTCAAAAAAAAGCATGTTTTCCTTGTGATCTCATAGTCTTCCATGCCCTAATGTTGTAGTCTTTTGTGCTTCACCTGCCAAACGCTCCACATAATTCATTTTATCCTCTCCTGCAGATCTTTTGTCTTTCTTTGTATAATTGCTGAAATGAATTTCTTTAGCTCTGGGATTAAGTGCTTTCAAATATCATTTTAACTTTGTTCCTTTCTTCTATGAGTCTCCAGGTCTTGTTTGATAATGAAATGTTCTTTTCTCCCATATTAGCACCCAGACAGTCGCTTGCAGGTTGGTTATATACTATTAATTTTTTTCCCATTGCATTTCAATCATGCCTTCTTGGCTTTCTTTCTCACCTTCTAGCTTCTCATTTTCCAAAATATGAAATCGATTCTTAATAACAGAAAAAGTTTTCTTAATTTTTCATTTTAAATTTAACATCATATTTTACCCTCCCATTCTGATTTCTAATTTATTTAACCCCATGCAGTCTTAATTTCATTTTGGCTGTTACCAAGGCTGCACTTATGCACAGGCACACGAGGCTCTAGCAGGGGTCCCGAAAAAATACGGCCAATTTAAGGACCCCACACAATGAGCGGGGGTCCCGGCGCACTCTAGTGCCTTGGGAAATTCATAATACAGCCCTGGCTGTTACTAAGTAGTGATCAGCTCATTGTCTTACTTTAACATCTAAGAGTGAACTTCTAAAATTATCCTTGATTGCAATACGATCAACTTGGATTTTTATTTTATAATCTCATGATACTCAAGTCATTTTATGTATGCTTAAATAAGCTTCCTTCTATCACAAAGTTATTCATTTCACAAACGCCACCAATAGTCCACCATTCTCATTTCTTGAACCACATGCTTCGTTACCTACTGCTCTGTCATCTTTATTATTATTGTCAACTTTAACATTGACCAACCATAAGAATAACCATGTAATGTTTTGTAATTTATCACAAAATTTTTCATTCTCTTCAAGATCCTTCTTATTGGTGCATATACACTGGTGTCCAAAACCTAAGGACGACACTATTTCTGAAGATTACGACGACAAATTCAGACAAATCAACCTGTGGCAATTTGTATAATCGATTTCGAGTAGAAAGTGGACACAAGTTCAAATTCTCCAATCGCACGCAAATGTGTCACGTGGTAGCACAACAGAATAAAAGGCAAAAGGTATAAGTGAGTTGTTTGAAGGAAGCTCATTCATGAAGGTATAAAATTGCAAACTTGGATGTCTTGTAATATCTCAAAGGCATCACTAGATTATTAACAAGGCGAAGAATTATTGGAAAGCTTGAAGAAGCCTGCAAAATTACTGCTATTTCCAGAGAGTTTGGAATCTCACATAGCACTGTATCTAGACTCTGGGAGCATTTCAAACCAATGGAATGTGTTCCAGACGTTTGCTAAAAGGTCGCCCTTGCTCTACTATGGAGCATGAAGTAAAATGTAACCAACATGCCATGACAAATCAACTTGAAAGTCAGCTACATTCAAGCACAGGTATGTGGATATTTTGACAAACTGTGGCAAGACGTCTACAACAAGTAGGCCTATATGCCTGAGAGCCTGTAGTTTGCATCCCTTTATCCACAGCTCATTGTAGAGCACATTTTCAGTGCTGCTGTATCCATAAAATTGGACAAGACACCAACAGACTAATGTACTATTTACACATGTGAATTGTATTAGTCTCCTCTGACTCTAGACAACACTTGATCTGCCCTGCAAGTAATACTGCTTATAATTGAGTGAATGTTCTTGAGATAGATACGGTGCTGCTGGGGTCACGGTGTGGGAAAGCATTATGCTTAATGGGTGCACTGCGCTACAAGTGCTATGACTGGCGAACGATATTGCAATGAGGTTCATCATGTTTTATTGTTCCATGGTACTGTAGGTGAAGAATTCATTTTTATGGATGGCAATGCCATACTACATTATATATGAGCAGTAGAAATATTTCTGGAGACTGAGGATATTCGTGCAATCGAGTGACCAGCACACTCCAGAGATCTCAACCTCATAGAACACATTTGGGATGCATTGCCACTCGAAATTCCCCTCTAGAAAAGAACAAGGCCTTATCCTTGCTTGGAAGGAAGAGTGGAACAGTTTGCATCAAGAACTTGTGAATTACTTGGTTTTAAGCATGGTACGACGTCATGAGAGCTGCATCACAGTTCAGTGGACATATTCTATACTGAAATGTCTCTCTGCATAGTTTTCTGTAAGCACTGTACATTAATTTTTGAACTATGGCGTTAGGAAATTTGTAACTTTTGCCAAAAACATATTGCAATTTAATTTGTACGAAATTTATTTTTTCCACATTTTTTGTATAATATAATTTATTAGTATGCTAGCATTAAATTTATGTTTACATTTGGCTGTAGTGATGAACATTTTCCGTATATAAAAATGTAGTCCATCTTTAGCTTGTAGACACCAGTGGACTTGTATTATGGTTAATTTAATACATCTTGAATATAATCTAGCTGTTATTATTTGCTCACTTATCGGCTTTTAATTTATCAAGCTTTTACTTGTCTCTGCACTAAACAGAAGTGCCAGACCTTTCATCTCATTCTGAATACAATATTTGATATCCATCTACAGTTCTTACTCTTCCAAAGCCAGTCCATCTCAACTCACGTATTCCTAAAATATCTATTCCATACTTTCCCATTCCCTTTATACCTTTCTGTGTCTTTCCAATTTGAAACATAGTTCTAATATTCCATGTTGCAATTAACGTATTCTGTTTAGATGAAATCTTGCCAACTTAAATTGTGGTCATCAGGAGTCTTGCAAGCCGACACACCTGATACCTGGTTTTCTTGGGCTCTTGGTTTCCATAATCCAGAAATTTTTACAGGGAAGGGTGATCAGCCCTTCACCTAATCATCGTCCTTTATCCATGCTTGGGACTGGCATGGGGAGGACTACTTCCCAATGCTGAGTTGTTGGTTAGTATTTATTAGTTTGTTGCTGTTGAAAATAGGCTGACAATTAACAGAATTGATATATATATACAGGGTGTTCGGGATAAATTTGACATATTTATAATTAATTATATTTTTCCGTAAGTTACATGTATTAACACACACTTCTCTTCATTTAAAAGTTTGGACCCTTCTTCATTCATATACAAGATGTCAGAAAGGATGGATAGCTGGAACCCACCTGAATCATGGAAGAGAATAACTTGTATCATGATGATTCGTGCCCGCCATCAAAATAAGGATATTACGACTGCTGCCCAATGCTCCCTGAATACAGTAAAAACAATCAGGCATGAACTAGAGACTTGCAATGGTGACTACGAGGATGTAGCAAGAAGAAAGATCCCTAGCAGACGATCTGATTGCGTTTGTACAGCAGAATTCCTCGCAAATCTGCAGGAACAGGTGTTGAAGAACCCTGGCATTGGAATTCGGGCTTTGTTCGTGGAGTTGCTAACTGTAGTCAAGCCCTGGATAACAAGGGTTGCCAATGGTAGGCCGTATGTATGGCAGCAGGATTCGGCCCCTTGCCACACCTCTGGGAAAAGTCAAAAATGGTTGTCTGAAAATTTCTACGACTTCACCAGTCCAAATGTTTGGCCTCCAAACTCCCCAGACCTTAACCCCATGGATTATTTTGTATGGGGCGCAGTTGAAAAAGACACCAATCGCACTTCCAGTAATACAAAAGCCCAGTTAATGGATAAAATTAAAACAGTTTTTGCGGCCCTTCCCAGGGAGACCGTAGCATCAGCTTGTTCGAGGTTCCGAAGCAGAATTGAAGCTGTGATCGATGCTAATGGTGGTTATTTTGAGTAAATCTTGTTGATAGTATTGTAATTAACTCTGCCTGTAATGTTTTTTTGTCAATTCATTAAATTTAATAGATACAAAGAAGATTTTCTTTTTCCTTACGAAACTGTCAAATTTATCCCGAACACCCTGTATATATATACATATATATATATATACACTATGCCACTGCAGCAGAATGAGAAACACACATGAGAGAGTGAGTGGATCAGCTGGCTAAAGAAGCATCGAGGTGCCTTTCCAGCTGATTGTGACATTTGTAGTGCATGGTCTGACAGGCCTGTTGTGGAATTTAATGTGGCGTTGTGTTTGACTTTTCTTATTGGGATGGTGCACCCAGTTTCCCCTATGTAAGGTAGGTTGCAGGTGCTCTGCATTTTGTAAACCCCCAAGTGAGTTAAGGTAGGGAAAGGGATCTTTGGATGAGCTGAGCATACTTTTTAATTTCACAGGAGTTTGAAGGATGCCTTAATGTTGTGTTTATGTAGTGTTCTATTTTTTTCTGATATTTCCCTAATTTACTGTATGGCTATGACATTCTTGTAATTTTTTTTTTTTCGTAGCCATTTTTTAAATAAACATTTGGATAATGATTTCATATTCCTTCAGTGCCTGTGCTCATTGGAGAAATTGTTAGGGCTCTATGTTTGAGGGTATTGATGATTCCTAGTTTTTGTGTTGGATGGTGGTATGTATTAGCCTCTGTGTGTGTGTGTGTGTGTGTAGGTTTTCAGTAGATTGTGAATGAAAGGTAACTCAGGGGATGACGCATCACAAGTGTCTCTACCTAGTCTAGCCATAAATACTGTTAGAACTTGCTGTTCAGTATACTAAGCTATACTGATTGTTGCAAAATGTTAATATAAGTTTAATTTTGATATATGCTATAGATAATTAATTCGATAATCTGCACTATAGATTTATTTTTATTTAAAAAAATAAATTACATAGTACACAACTATTCATGATGATATTTTTCATCTGATTCACAAACTTTATTTACAAATTTCATAATTTAAATGATGGCTTACTTTCAGAATTACACAGTTTAGATAAATTCTCATTCTTTTTTGCAAATTTCAGCAGATAAAGGACAGCTGCAGCACTCACACCTGGTATTCGTTTAGCTGCCCCAATCTGTAATAAAAGTTTATATTTCGTTATACAAATATGAAATTATTACATATTTTGGAAATCAATCAAAGCATTTAATTGGATATTCAATCAGTAAAGTGTCAGCATCTATGGTACTGAAACTAATGGGACACGATTTTTATAGCACTTATTGAAAACCCGAGGAGTTCATCTATTTATCCTGATGTGAAATTCTAGTGGATTCAAGTTATGATAAAATTTCTTGGTATTTTGTACAAAGTCCTTTGTGGTGAAAGATGAATTTCATTGCCTGGTGTGAGACTAATGCTCTGATTAGTCTGGGTGGCTTGAAAAAAAGTTCCATGTTTGTTTCTGGATCATGAAAAAAATAAAAAATAAATAAATAAACATAATACAAAAATCTCTATAAAAAGATTTACAATCTTGGGAGTTCTAAAAATATACGGGATATTTCAAAAAATGTATAGATACTTTTATTAGCCCATATCTCTGTAACAATTCCCTCCCCCCAGGCAAAATTTTTGTTAGAAATGGATAATGACAGACTTATGTTGGAACAGAAATTAGTACTGAAGTGGTGCTAGAAATATTTTCATATTTTCCAGCACCACTTGGCATCTCTTGGCAAGTGTAAGCAAACAAAGTTTGTGCCTGAAGTATCTTCAGGACTGAGGCAACTTGTGGTAAAGGTGGACTAAGTTCTCATCACTTGTCTTAGTATCTCCCATAATGCAAAGCACATTTCCTTGCAAACATGTCTAATGCTATACATTAAGGGAAGGGCCACTACCTAGACCGGTTTCGACCTTTTTATTGAGGTTTCGTTAGTGTTAGCCAAACCCAGAAGTGGTGATACTAAGGTGGAAGTAATGGAGAAGTCATATTTACGTATAAGAGTTGCCAAAAAGGTGTCTCACCTTATTATTAAATTACTCTGGATTAGAGAAAGATGTTGGAAGTTTTTTCCCACTTGGTTAGACTATAATAGATTTAGTTTAATCCTTTATCCAAGTGTAAGCAAACAAAGTTTGCACCTGAAGTATCTTCAGAACTGAGGCAACTCGTGGTAAAGGTGGACTAAGCTCTCATCATGTCTTAGTATCTCCTATAATGCAAAGCACATCTCCTGAAGATACTTCAGGCACAAACTTTGTTTGCTTACATCGGATAAAGGATTAAACTAAATTTATTATAGTCTAACCAAGTGGGAAAAAACTTCCAATATCTTTCCCTAATCCAGAGTAATTTAATAATAAGGTGATTTATTATTAAATTACTTTTGGCAACTTGTATAGGTAAATATGATTTCTCCATTACTTCCACCTTAGTATCACCACTCTGGGTGTGGCTCCCATCAATGTGCTTTTGCACAGAAGTGGTCCTTTTCCTTGAGTTTTGAGAGGCTCTGCTTGGGGGTTTTTGCCTGTCTCTGAGTGGGGCCACCACTGAGATTATGGCTCTGTCTGGGGATAGGGTGAGCCTGCCACTGGATAGAACCAACACTGAGAAGTTCTTCTCGGTGACAGGGTAGGCCTGTCACCGAGTGGAACCAAGCTGAGTTGGACAGTCCTTCGGTCACTCTTAGGGAGTGGTCTGGGGGACCGCCTAATTCTTAGAGAGGTTTTTACTTAAACAGCACCTCAATAAAGGTTGAAACCGGTCTAGGTAGTGGCCCTTCCCTTAATGCATAGCATTATACATGTCTGCAAGAAGATGTGCTTTGCATTATGGGAGATACTAAGACAAGTGATGAGAACTTAGTCCACCTTTACCATGCATTGCCTCAGTCCTGAAGATACTTCTGGTGCAAACTTTGTTTGCTTACACTTGGATAAAGGATTAAACTAAATTTATTATAGTCTAACCAAGTGGAAAAAAACTTCCAACAAGAAATGAATTTCAAACAGAATGACAATGTTCTTGTTATCTGGCTACATGGTCAGATCACGAAAATATTATTAATATATGTAAGCAAAAATGTAAGTTTCAAAGTAAAGCAATCCAGCCAATACAGACTGCTTAAAAGCTTCCACATAAAAGTTAGCAATAGTGGATGGAAGTTTTGAGCAACAAGCTCTAGAAAGCCACCAAACTTCAAACACCTTTCTCAGCCACCTGAACAAACAACATGAACACATACATATCGGTGAAATTGAAAACCAAAACTCACTTTCTTTTCTGGATACACTTGTCATCCTTTTTTTCCCCAGGCAGTCAGTCTATCCTTCATTGTCCACACAATACCAGCCAATACATACACACAAACTCTTACCACATCCTTCACAAAACCACCGAGTCATTAATGCCCTCAAAAACAGAGCTGTAACAATTTGCTCTAATGAACAACCTCTTAAGCAAGAATTAAAAATTATTAGCAATACATTTCTAAAAAATGGCTATAGTAAAAATACCATCAACAAAATTCTACACAAAACTACACCTAAAAACAGAAATAACAATGGTAAAAAGTATTCCATACATCAGATAAGGAATATCAGATAAAATAAAAGCGAATGCTACACCATTACAACCGTGATGCTATTTTTTAAACCCCCTAAAAAAATACATACTCAACTCCTTCAAAGATCCCCCTCCCCAGGTGTATCTGTTGTAATACTAAATCCATTCACCTGTAACTTACCTTATATTGGTGAAATTGGTGAAAAACAACACATCAATTTTGGTAAATCGAGTCTCTCTGATCACAATCTTAACAACAGCCTTCACCAAACTGATTTGAATGGAACCTGTTCTTTACTTCATGAAAAAAACTAAGCATGAATACAAATTTAAGGAAGCCTGCAAAGTTTTGAGCAATCATTTTAATCTAAACAATAATGGTGGCCTAAAAATCCCAAGCGCATGGATGTCACATATTAAGCCTTCTGTTTCAAGTTCTCCAACAATTAGGACTCTAAGCAATAATTCCAGCTCTTCTTTCACATATTGGCCACCATTAATATTACACAGAACACAAGAATTTATTAGTTATGTAAATAAATAAATTACATTGACTAGTTTCACCACCTGAAAGAGAACTGGTGATTTCTTCAGGACTAGACACATCAAAACAAATATAAATACAAAGATCATGAAGTTAATTAAATGCTGTAAAGCTGTTACAATGCAAATAGGCAAATTCATACTAGACAGTAAATGCAAAAAACATGTGGCATGCATTAACTGTCTGCAGTTGATATGTGACTGTAGGCACAAATGAAATCTGTAATGCTGGAATATTTAATTTCCATATATCATTTAGTGTCAGTCCTTGGTTTTCATTCAGTGATCCTTGCGAATGGATGACTGTAATAGATATTCCTTCAGAAGGCCGGAATAAATGTTCTCTTCTAAATAAGGCATAACTGAAAGGTTACAATTTATTTATTTAGCACATGGAGGGAAATACAAGAAATTATTGAGCAAACCTATATACAGACTGACAGTTTAGTTAACTGGTTAACGGCACTGCCTGGGAGTATAATAAAATTAGTTTAATCCTTTATCCAAGTGTGAGCAAACAAAGTTTGCACCTGTAAGTATCTTCAGGACTGGGGTAAGGTGGTACAACACCAGGGCAACTCATTGGAAAGGTGGAGCAAGCTACCAACACTCCTATCTCAGTATCTCCCATAATGCAAAACACATCTCCTTGCAGATATGTCTAATGTTATGCATTAAGGGAAGGGCCACTACCCAGACTAGTTTTGACCTTTATTGAGGTCTCTTCAGTGGGAGCCAGGCCCAAGTGGAGATACCAGGCAGAAGCATTAGCAGGTCATCTCTACCTATAGGAGTTGCCAAATGGTGTGCCACCCTTTTTTAATAAATTACTCTGGATTTAGAGAAAGATGTTGAAAGTTTATTTTTCACTTGGTTAGAGTATAATAAAATTAGTTTAATCCTTTATCCAAGTGTGAGCAAACAAAGTTTGCTCCCACTGAAGAGACCTCAATAAAGGTCAAAACTAGTCTGGGTAGTGGCCCTTCCCTTAATGCATAACATTAGACATATCCGCAAGGAGATGTGTTTTGCATTATAGGAGATACTGAGATAGGAGTGTTGGTAGCTTGCTCCATCTTTGCAAGGAGTGTCCTGGTGTTGTACCACCCTACCCCAGTCCTGAAGATACTTTCAGGTGCAAACTTTGTTTGCTCACACTTGGATAAAGGATTAAACTAATTTTATTATACTCTAACCAAGTGAAAAATAAACTTTCAACTGCCTGGGAGTAAATGCACATTCCTGAGGCCTCTGGGAAAGAAGCATATGGGGCAGTCATCAGTGATATGATGCATAGTCTGCACAGCACCACACATGCAAAAGGGTAACTGTGAAATTCCCCACAGATGTAATAAGTGAGCACAACGGCATAGGTACTTGTTTGTAGTTTATTCCAGAGTCTTCTCCACTAGTCTGAGGACCATCATCTGGTAATTCCACAAGCTATATGGGAGATCTGGAGGCAAGGTGGTGTGCTGAATACATGTTATTTCTGATTTTATTTATTTTTGATGATAGCTTCTTCTCTTCTGAAGCATGGAGTGATGTGAGAAAGAACAGGTAACCATGGGAGAGCAGTAGATTGCAAGATACCAGAGATGGTGCTCATTCTTATGTTAAGCTATGTGTCTACAAGAGTCATGTGGTGATTTTGACTCCAAACTGATGAACAGTACTCTGCAACAGGGATGACTGTTGCAGAGTACTGCTACTCAGAGTACTTGCATAGGCTGCTGTTCTAAGAGTTGAGGTATTACAACCCCAAGTTGCCTGTCAGTTTATGATGTTGTCCCTGGCAGATATTTTTAACTTAGTTTTTTTTTTCAAATGTTTTTGGTAAGTTAGACTACGGTCAAGTGTGACACCAAGCTGACAAGTGTTACTTTCATGGATTAGAGTCCTGTTACAGAAGTTTATTTTTAGTTTTCTATGAGCCTCATATTATTTAGACAGAAAGCAGAAATAACAGTTTTGCTGGGATTAGGAGATAGTCCCCAACATTCAAAGTAAATTTTGTAGTGAGCTCAGATCTTTGTTCAATGTTTCCTCAAGACCCTGGAAGGTATTGTCTTGGGAGACGATAGCTATCTCATCAGCATAGACAGACTTCTAACTAGCTGTTGGTGGGGTACTGCTTGTGTACAAGTTGAATAAAACTGGGGCAAGGACAGATCCTTGACAATCCATTCTGCATGATAAATGTTATGCTTTTTTTTGTGAATTCAGATGACCACCCTTTATTTTCTTATTGTAGAACATTTGTTCTAATCATTTTAGTGTTTTTTGGCAGTTGATTATTTTAGCTGCTTTATACAGTGATCCTTTCTTCTATATGGTGTCATATGGAAGAAAGTTTTTAAACCTTTTTGGTATCAGTCTGTATATGAGTTGTGAGAACTAGGACATGATTGCAGCAGTGATCACATCCTAGCTCTCACAAGACAAACATTAGAAGTTCCTTGTTTCTCACTTCAAATCCACAGCTTGTCTGTACTATGTAACCTGAAACCACATGAGCATGGAATTCTATATATACTTCTTGGAATTTGTAGAAAAGTGTGCTATCTTTAGGAGACTGAGTGGTTATGAATAGCTTAAATCAGTTTAAAAGTTACTCTGATGTGATTTTTGAAAAGAGATGCTATTTTAATTGATGAACTTAAAATATACGGTATTGTGATGGATATTCTGGTTATTGGAAACTGTGGGGTTCAAAAATAAAATCCTATCAACTGTTTTCTTGGAATAGTCATTGAGAACAAAGAAATTTGAGAGTCTGAAGTTTGGTCATCATTTTGTATAAAGAAACTGCTCTATGTATGGATTATACCTATGTGGATCTTTTGAGAAGGATGGTGAAGAAATGAGGCATGAAGATATGTCCAGTTATGTGAAGGTTTCAAGTATCAAGAGATTTGTATCATAATTTATCAGAATTTTTGCTTATACCACTGAAAAAAATTTGAGTGGAGACATTGTTCAAATTCCATCTACATTGTTCAAATATGGTCGAAAAAGGTCTGTAATTAATGAGATCTAATACATTGATAAAGAGGGATATGATGTCAAGACTTGTAAGAATGTCAGTCGATATGTCTCAGACAGTTCTTGGAGAAAATGAGAAGATTTTTGATGTAAGATTCTGATGACCTTATGGGTTGTTCTAGTAGATTAGCTAGATGCTTAGATAAAGTATAAGTAGGAGAGTTTATGCCATCTACTATAGGTCTCAATGGGACATCAGGCTTGTGAATTTTTGGTGACCTTTGGTATTCAAAACCACTGTTGTATTCCCTTTATCAGCTCTTATGATTACAATGTTCCTGTTCTCTCTAAGTGATAGTAAAGCTTGCCATTCTGAGAAGGAAATATCAGATCTTGGGATAGATTGCAGTGTAGCATTCTTAAGTCTTAAGAGAATCTTTTAAGAAAATTTTAAATATTAAGAGATGGTAAAGGGAATGCAACAGTGGTTTTGAATACTAAAGATTATAAAGCAAAAATTACAAGTCGACTTTCTGAATCTCCCATCTACTCTGTTCTAGATTATGACCTACTTGGTCAACTCATGAGAGAACTAATGATTTACTTAAAAATTGGTACCTGGAATTGCTATGAAAGTTATTACATCCTATTCCTCCACAACTTTATGGATACCAAATGATACGTCTCAATATAATAAGTCAATTAGTTTCATAAAAGTAATTAATAGTGATGTTTTTTTATTAAATTAAAAAAAATATTTTATTTTGTCCCAACCGCAGCTACTCATCATAGGTAAGAGCATTTTGCTGAGCACTACTTGAACTGTTCACATTATTATAGCACAAGACTCTCTTAAACATCATTTAATTACCCTATTCGAAATTTGGTAAATAAAAACAGTTTGTGTGCATGTGTGTGTGTGTGTATATATATATTCTGGTAGAGAGGCTTATACATTGGTTACTCATAAGTATTGTTTTTCAGGAAATAACAACATATATTAACTTTAATACTTTCATATATTTCAGCAATGCTATATTGCCAGCATCAGGGATCACAAAAAACAACGATGTGTGTGCATGCAGGCACTACCACTGGCCAAATGAGGCTGAGAAAGGCAACTAAAGTCAGGCCTAGAGTCCTAAATGCACTCCCCTAGTGAGCTAGATTTAAAAAAGAAAGCCTGTATATATGCTAACAGTTCTGGCTCAGAAAATATCACTATTTTTTTTTTTTTTTTTTTTTTTGTTCAGTTAAAAGGAACAAGAAATAAATACAGAAATAAGCTTTATTAAATGATATTTAAACTTATTCAAGGTATATGATGATACTGGCATCCAGACCGAAGCAAAACTTTAGTTTTTATAGTTTGATACCAGGGGAATATAGTATCAGATAATGTGTTGTGAGGAAAATGTGATATAAAGTAAACTGTGTTGGCACATGTTGTTGGTATTGGCTTTTGTGATGGTTTTGCTTGCTTACATGTATGTGATGCATTTGTGTATATTGTCTTTTCAAGAGCACATCACAGAAGCCAATACCAGCAATGTGTGCCTAGAAGCAAATCCTATGGCCTTGTTAAACCCTGATAAATATAGAATATTAAGATTCCACTTATCATTGTTTAACAGAGCTAACACCCTATAAGAAATATAAAAATATGCTCGTTTTCTAGGTATGTGTAGTTATGTACTTTTAGTATTGAATAGAAAAGAAAATTGAAAAGAAAACAATATGTAAGAAAAATGTGCCAATGTTAAGTGGATAATATTAATACTGATTTAAAGTTGATATTACCTTTAATGTGAAATAACGTGCAAGAAAATGACAAAGATTATCAGTGTAAACTTAAGCTCAAAGTTCGGGGGGGGGGGGGGGGGGGGCAAGCAGACAGTTGCCTCAAGCAGTCTCGTATTCGCGGGACATGAAAAGAAATGGCGGGAAGAATCGGACGTTGTGAGGTCAGACACATGTGATGGGGAATTGTACGTGCTGGGTGAATGACCTAAGTTACGGTGATGGCCGGTAGGGAGGAGTTATAAAAGGGTTGGAAAGCCCCCCCCCCTCGCTCTCTTGTCTTTTCGTTTCACCTCGTGGTCGACCGGAACTCTGGGTGGCAGGTCCATCGCTGGCCGGATGGTTGCGGGAGCAACTCCATTCCTATGCGCTCAGATGACGTTTCTGTGGGAAATCTAGTCACGAACTCCCGAGAAGCAGCAGCAGGCCATGCCGCTTGGAATTTGGAAGAAAATATGCATCCAGAATGCTATAACCAAGGAGGTCAAGGAAAGGATCGCATAAGCATATCAATGATCGGAAAGCCTAGGCCGTGGAACAGATTGAAGGCGTTGAGGAAGGTGATTAGTGCATCAAGAGTGAGGAACTATCGTGTGTGGATAAGTAGAAATTTTGTTCTTTGATTTGTGTGTAACCCGAGCATTTAATGGTATGTAAGACTTTAATAGCAAAGGACTCAGAGATAGTCAT
This sequence comes from Typopeltis vanoorti, assembly GCF_054136105.1. NCBI lineage: Eukaryota > Metazoa > Arthropoda > Arachnida > Uropygi > Thelyphonidae > Typopeltis > Typopeltis vanoorti. The sequence goes on from NC_143552.1 coordinate 158,327,656, forward strand.
TAGAAAGGACTGTAGAAAAAGGATTTGTTGTATAGAAGATCATGAGTGAATAGGCATTTAATGAGTCTAATAATGTTGTATATGTTTAAGAATGTTAAGAAGATTTAACCTAAGGAATGAAAGTTGATAGGGATTGTTAGAACCAAGATTTTAGTGTGAGACTTATGTTTTATGTGAGTTATTTAAGGTTGATTGGATTTTGATGGGCTTATCTGTGGAAGGTATTAGTGTTAACTGACTTGATCTAATCTTTAGCTAGCTTTGAATGGAAGCTTTTCTTTGTATTAGCTGTATGTACTTTATGTTTAATAAATCTTGCTATTCTTTAACCAAGATTGTCTGTGTATGGAATTCGATGCACCGCTTGTAAAATTGCTACGAATCTGGGCGGGAAAATTATAGAAAATTGATTTAAGTCCATGATTGCAAATCTAGTGTTATCTCAGTACATCTTCTTGCCAACTTCTTGATTAACATTTAATTTAATCTAAGGGTTCTAAGTGGCGCAGCATAAAAAAATAAATTTCTTAGGACTTAAAGAGAAGTTGGTTACGAAGGCTCTGCCAAATTGGTTTTGGCTCGACCCTAGGGCTATCTCTTTGTGATCCAGAGGTACCACGTGACACACATAGGAAAGGCTTTAAGGTAACACTGAGAAATATTAAATTAAAGGAAATAGGACACAACAGCCTGCAGCCCTTGAAAGCTAACCTGAAAGCTAACATTTAAAGTCAGTGAAACCAATATACACAAATGCATGCATGCGCACGCGCACACACACAAAAACGCTTCACAAAAGCCAACAGAAGCAAGATGCACATGCACACCTAGAAGTAAAGACCATTGGACTGTGGCTGTCAAAGGCAAACTTGACCATGTAAAGACAGTGAAGCCAACATGCATAAATGGGCACACAAAATCATATGAAACTCATTGAAAAAGTCAATAACAGAAACATGTGCACCTAGAAACAAACATTTCTGTGTGAGTTCACAAAGTCAACCTGACCATTTAAAGTTAATGAAGTCAATATACAAAATATGCACAAAAGTAAATGAAACAGGTATGCTGTGTTTACATTGATATTTTTCAATATGCTGAACACCTTCAGTTTGTCTACCTAAATTCTCACATCAGTCTCTGTCACATCATCAATTGCAAAATCTTCACGTTTATGATAGTAAGTTACTAAGTAAGTTTATGATAGTTACTAAGTGATCACTTAGTAACTGAACTATCTCTTCTGCTTCTGTCACCTTCATACCATCAGCACTGATTAAAGTTATCCTTCCATAATGATTCTTCCTCTTATTTACTGCACAGCTTATCTGGCCCACTTAACTAATTTTTTAATCTAATTAAAAATCTAAGTAAATTTAGCCTCTGCTGCACTGTGTACTGCTCATGTATCTTGATCACGTTTTTCTTTATATTCTCTCCACAGTGTTTGCTTTTTTTGCAGCTCCCAATTTATATTACTACTTAACCCCAAATTGGTTTATCCTCCTGATCCTGGATATGCAGTCTGATACTGCTTCTCTCCAACAATTCCTAACCACTTCCCACGCACTACTGACATTCTTTCCTTGTAATTTCTTAAGCCACGGCACTACTAGTGGCTACTTGACAGCAGACAAGACAATTTTAATAAAGAATGATAAATAGGAAAGACAAGTTTTTTTAAACGATAGGCTAAACACAATAACTATATGGGTTTAATAAATGGATGTCAAAAAATAGGAATTTTCTGATTGGATGATGTGATTATTATATTTTTTTATTTTATTTTTAATTAATTTTTTCACCAAAAGAGGTCAGGATAGACAAATTAATTAGTTTTAGATAGCTTACAACAGTGTAATATACAAATAAATAAATATACAGCAATACCTCGCATAGTCTGGGTAATCGGTTCCACTGATATCCCGACTGTTTGAAACCAGACTAATCGAGGAACTAAATACATACAAAAAATTATAATTGGTTCCAAAAAAAAAATATTCTCCCTGTTTTTCAATAAATAAAACGAGATTAATAAATTCAAATGTCTTTATCAAAAATAATTAAACAAAAAAATACATGTTTTTCGTAATTACTTTTTTATTCTCTAAAAATTGCAAAATCGATGTCTGCACATTTTTCTTCTTTGGTTTTTTCTCTTCATACATTTCTTTGTAGCAACAAATTGCATTGTTTATCGTTCAGCGAATTTTAAGGCTACGTTCAATAGTGGGATCAACTTCCATTATATGCTCTGACAAGGTTTCCACCATTCCAATAATTCCTGATAGTTGTTCAGCTGTTAATTCTCATGCAGGAACTTCAACACAGTTGTCCTCCCACTCTTCATAAGTTCATTGTTCATCCATGTTAATAAGTGTTTCATTATCCAGTTCATTAATGTTCAATTCAATGCACTCAATTACGATGATGGAATCTAACTCTTTGAAACCAAGTTGCTGTCCAATTTCCACTATGTTATTAGTGACTTCAGCAAAATGAGTTTCAAAACCAATGAAATCATTTGGCAATGTGGTATGACATGTTTCCATACTGCTCTCATATTGCTTGCCGTTAATTCATGCCATGCTTCGCCTATATTTTTGATAATGTTTCTGATGTTGTAACGTTTCCAAAATTCCATTAAAGTAGGTGCATTTTCTCCTGTTGTAGCTTTTACAGCTTGCAAAAAAGTGCAGCACAAATAATAGGCCTTAAATGTCGTAATGACACCGTGATCCATTGGTTGGATCACCGATGTCATATTTGGTGGAAGAAAAGTTATTTGTACATTTTCATTTAAATCACAAAGACCAGTCGGATGACCGGGGGCATTATTGAAGATCAATAAAATTTTAAAATTTAATCCTTTTTCTCTGCAATAATGTTCTGTTGTAGGGCAAAAATAGTTGGTGAACCAATCTTTAAATAAAACTCTTGTGCTCCATACTTTCTTATTTGAATGGCACAACACTGGGAGATTATTTTTTGATACATTTTTAAGAGGTCTAGGATTTTCTGCATGGTACACAAGCATCGGTTTTAATTTGAAATCCCCTGCTGCATTTTCACCTAATAACAGTGTGAGATTGTCTTTTGAAATTTTATATCCAGGGCATGACTTTTCATTGACTGCTATAAAAGTGTGTGACGGCAACTTTTTCCAGAATAATCCCGTTTCATCAATGTTAAATATTTGTTCATCTTTGTAGCCACCTTTTTTGTATGATTTCACTCAATTCCTTGGGATATCTTAAAGCAGCCTCTTTATCTGCACTGGCAGATTCGCCAACAATACGAACATTGTGAATACCAATTCATTGCTTAAAACGAAAAAACCACCCGCAACTTGCCGTAAAATTTTCACTAGTTCCCTCACCTTCATTTTCTATATCATCAATAGTTTTCAAGTCATTGTAAAGACTTAATGCTTTGGCTTGAATTTCCATTTGACTAAATGGAACTCGCTTTTGAGTTAAATCCTCGATCCATATGGATAATAGTCGCTCCATATTTACCATTTGAGTGCTTCTGGTTTTTTTTTAATAAGAAGCCTTAGATTCCTATTTTTGATAAGAAGCCTTAGCCATACCTTGCGATTTATATTGATATTTTTTTTGATAAGTTTCTGAACTGATGACTTGTCCATTCCTTTTTCCTGGCCTATTTTAGCAAAGAATGCACCTTCTTCATGAAGCTAGATTATATCGAGCTTTTGTTCTAAAGTGAGCCATTTACGTTTTTTGGTGACAGAATCACTTTTGCGTTTTCTTTATGCACTCATTATGTATTTTTTTTAAATGGGATTAAAATTTAATTATCACAAATTCAACATTAAAGTTCACAAACGTCCACTGCTTACTCGTACTATACATAGCTTACACAATAAGACGTTGAACATAATGCTGCATTTACATTCTCGCCGAGTCTAGGTACATACATATAAATGGGGAACCCCCCGAAAAAATTGAAATATCGTATCTCATTGATGTATAAAAAAAATAATTTTGTGTACTAATTTTTTAGGATTTAAAACCATACTATAGTGAATACGGACTGATCAAAGCCGGACTATGTGAGGTATTGCTGTATACAGTAGACTCTCGACTATCCGGAGCCAGGATTTTATCACGGAGAATTATAATAATACAGTAATTCTCTAATTCAGATAAAATGAGGAATACGTACTGTAATTTACTTTGCCAAGGCGTTGCAAGCGGGCGTCTGCTACACTCCTCCTACGTGCCATGTGCGTAACACAAGTTGAGACATGCAAAGTGCAGATTTCTCCGCTTCGTCAGTTGTGTATCGGATGTCCACAAGTGCGGAATACGTTTGCCACTGTTCCTGGTTACGTTAGTAAATTGTTGTTTGGTGTGCTTCATTGTTTTTTTATTAAAGATTACGAAATGGGTGATAAACGAAAAGAGGTTGTAGTGACTATGAAGGAGAAACTACGTGCTATAAAGCGACTAGACTCTGCTGGGGTAACGGAAAAACTATCGCTTCGGAGGTAGGAGTCAGGAAAAGTACAGTTGGAGACTGGAAGAAAAATCGAGCAGGAATTGAAAACTGGTGTGCTGCCCAAGCTAGTAGAAGTGGAATGAAAGTAAGAAAAACGATGCTGAAAGATAAGCATAAAGAAGTTGAGGAAGCTTTATTTTTGTGGCATGAACACTTAAGAGGAAAAGGCTTGCCTGTTACTCCAATTTTGCAGGAAAAAGCATTGCAATTTAAGCGACAAATACATGTAGAAGGAGAAGATTCAGAATTTAATGCCAGTGATGGATGGTTAGATCGGTGGAAAAATGATTCAGTATGCGCCAGATTACCATAAGTGGGAATGCTTTATCCACTGATAAAGAGGCTGTACTTTTGTTCAAAGACTATCTTTTTAAGCTTATTGAAAAGGAGGGAATTTCTGGGGAGCAGTTGTACAACTGTGATGAGACCGGTTTAAATTATAAGATGCTCCCTACAAAAACGCCTGCATCAAAAAAAGAAGCAGCTGCACCAGGATACATGAAAAGCAAGGAATGAGTCACCATCTTGGCTTGCAGTAATGCAACCGGCAACCACAAGCTTAGGCTTACTTTAATAGGAAAATCAAAGAAACCTAGAGCTTTTAAAAAACTGAAAAATCAGGAATCACTACCCCTATATTACACACATCAAAAGAAAGCATGGATGAATTCAGAAATCTTTAAAACCTGGTTCCAAAATGAATTCGTACCGACTGTAGAAAAACATTTGAAAGACAACAATTTGCAGAGAAAAGCTGTGCTACTTCTTGACAATGCACCTTCGCATCCTGCCAATGACGAACTCACAGATGGAGACATGAAAGCTTTATTTTTACCACCCAACGTGACTGCTGTTTGTCAGCCAATGGACCAGGGGGTCCTTGAAATGCTAAAGAAAAAGTATCGTCAGCGTCTTCTCAGTTCGTTGATATCAGCAATTGATAATAATGAAGACTGCATAACCACTCTGAAAAAAGATTGACTTGCTAGATGTCATAAGGTGGTTGGCTGAAGCATGGGAAGAGATTCGAAACATATCACTTGTAAAGTCTTGGAAAATTCTTTTGGACCATGAAGGTGGACATTTCAACCTTGAACCCATGTGTGAAACTGAAGTGGAAGATGAAAACGATAAACTTGTTTCGTTGCTCAAAAATGTACCGAGCTGTGATGATGTCAATGCAGAGGACACTACAGAATGGATGTCAAATGACGAAGTTGATGAAATAACTGACAACGATATTGTGGAAATGGTGACACAGGGGGAAGAAGAAGAGGAGGCATTCTTAGATTTTATTCTTAGATTCTTAGACAGGAAAAATCTCTTCCCACATTCAGAAGGGTTCAGATGATTGAGGCAGCACTGCAGTACATTAGTAAGCAGGAGATAGCGATGACAGCTGATATCATCTGCTTGCGTAAGTAGAGGGGCATTGCGTCGTGGAAGAGGGCTAAAAGGGTGAAGCAGTCATCTATCAAGGACTTTTTCAAAAACTAAAAACTAAGTTTTGACTCTTTCATCTTAGGCCTACCTTTTCACATTTGTTTGAAAAGGTAGGCTTAGAACTCCGGCCTATCTGGCTTTTGTGTTATCTGGCCTGCCCTTCCACCACATTAGGCCAGATAGTCGAGAGTCTACTGTATATATATATATATTTCCAAAGATGACTTTCAGTCTGGTTTGAGACTATATGGAGGAATGTTGGTGTATTTAATGATCCTGTGATATTTAAATTTTATTGTGTTATTTTCTTAGAATAATTAGGTTTTATAGTAACATTATTGCTGATTTTCGTGTATTTATAGTATCTGATATACTGCCTGATTTTTGTTGGAATGCCATTAATATTAAAGTAGTAACATTAATGGCACCAAAACCTTGCAAGTACAATAGAGCAGTAACAAGGAGGAATGCTACTGAAAGGCGACTTGCCTTATTGAACAAAATCATGCCATTCCAGAAAGTAATGAGGATTCAAAGTATGAATTAATTTTGGAAATGTCTAGACCAGGGGTGGCCAACATGTCCTTTTGGAGCCAAAATAATTCTGGTAAGACTTAGAAGACTGCATCCTTTGACCAATGCGATAGTATGGGAGTATGTGTGTGCACGCATGGCGAGGTGGGTGGTGATGGGGATGCAGATCTATGCCTGCCTGCCACAACATGTTAGTTACAATTTATGAAATCTAAGTACAGATCTGTTTTAAATGATGAACATTTGAACGCGCTTGTAAGAACACTGCTTTGACTTACTACACACCTAATTTTAAGGAGCGTACTAAGAAAATGGCTACAAGAAAGGCCTCTACTACTAAATAAGTAACTAAAATTGTTTCGACTTTAAAATTATTCTAATTGTTCAAAGTAAACTTCATTTAATGTTTCAAATTAAACTTTTTTATTGCAGTAATTTTTATTAACTCTGTTTTTCTCTCCCTCATCTCTTTTTTTTTATTTTGTTCCTCTTTTTTGTTGTCTCCTCCTCTCTGTTTGTTTATTTTTTCCTGGTAGAGCATGAAGAGCCACGTTGTGGCCACCCCTGGTTTAGACTAAAGCAAATCATTAGCAATGAGGAATTGGAAAAGTCAGAAAGTAGTTAGAGAGGGATTGGAAGAACATGAAGAACAAGTAGCAAAAAGAGAAACAAAAAAAAAGCACTGAATTAAGTAAGAAATTGTGCAACCATAATCAGGTAGGCAAAATCAATTATAAAAAGAATGCAGTTATATTGCATGGAGCTTAAATTATAAAAAATATGATTGATGACTGGGTTACTGTATCAAGTTTTCTTGGCGCTAAAATAAAAATAAAAAATTAATGAATATAACTGAGCTGTTGCACAAACTGGATAAAAATTCAGCAATAGGGCTAATGGCATATCAGCAGGGATGCTAAAAGTGTGTTCAGCTGAACTGGCTGTTCATTTGCCCAGGCTATATATAATTTGAACTTCAGAATAGGGAAGATTCCACAGGAGCGGAAAGAATGGATCATAATCCCTTTGCACAAGGATAGTCCAAAGATTGAGCTCATATACAGAAATAGGCTAGATAATCCATACTTTGCAATGAGCAACATGGGTTTAAAATCTAAGCGATGGTAATGTTTCAGCAACTTGCTCACATTTTATAAGAATATTACCAATGAGTTAGACAAGTGGAATGGATACACTATAATACTTGTTGTTGTGTTGGAGGATATGGGATTGGATCATAAAATATTAGCGTGATTAAGAAGATCACTGACAGACAAATATAAAAAAGTGGTATATGGGGTATGTGAGTTTGCAAGATTTAAGATGTACCACAGGGATTGGTCCTTGGTTCATTGTTATTCAATCTTTACATTAATGATAGTTAAAAAAAAAGATGCAAGAAAACTTTACATTTTCATGGATCATATGTTAGAAGTATGAAACAACGAAATGATTTTCGTTATTAAACTTTTGGTGATCCATTATAATTTGCTTACTTAGTTATGATGCACCCATGAAAATGGAAAAGTGAATCTGTTTCAAAGAAATGCAAAATATCAGTGAACCAGCTGAAAACAGTGAACATGGTTTTTGGCAAGTCAATTTAACATTTTATCATTTTAAATCTCTTGTTACAATTTTTGAAGTTTTTAATTTTTTTTTTTTAATATTAAAATATGCAATGGATAGTTGTGATTAATAAGTGTTGAATATTTTGTGTTTTGGCATTCAAAAAAATACATTTTTCAGTAAACGTTTTTGTAAATTTTTCTTTTATTATTATATATATATTTCTCATTTTTATTAAAGTGTAGTTTAGAATTGTATTTATTTTAACATACATATGTACAGGTAATGAACAAAAAATGGAAACAGTGACACGTTTCAATTAATATGGTGTTGGTCACTGTGGACATCTAGTACAGCAGTATTTTTTGAGGGAGATACTCTGTCGATGCTTAGACCTCAACAGGAGGAATTTTACACCATACATCCAACAGTCAATTCACCTTTGTTCAATTCCTGTGTTATTTCCTGATTAAGTGATATCTTCTGAGTGCTTCCAATTTTCGTTATCTTTGTTTTACTTGAATTCATAATAATAGTATAATTTCTGCAGGTTTCTTGTAATGTTGCAAGTTGGTAATGGAAACTTGATTTGTAATGACACATATCATTTGTGTATATGATAGGTGTGATTGGTCTTCCATTAACTTTTACTCCGTAAGTGCACTAAATTCGTTCACTGATTACTGACATATTGCCACTTTTCCTGGGAGTGGAGTAACAGTGACCTACTAATTAAACCTAAGCTGTTCTTTTTCTGTCTTTGACTAAAATAATGTTCTGTTATAATGACAGTTTTACTATATATACTATCAAGTACAAGTTTACCTCAGTCAGTCAGTGATTATGGTCAATTTTGCAACTCAGAAAAATCAACCATAGAGCACACACATGAATACATACAAATAGTTAAGACCAGGAGCATTGCTTTCCATTTAGCGCCCACACAGAAATGCATTAGAACAGTGTAACCTATTTCCTTTGGGGAATGAAAAGGTATTAAGGAATTATATATCCTCCTTAATGGTATCTCCATCTTGACAAGGTAAGGAGACTTGTGCACACCAATGACCTCAAGAGCTATGCCAGCAGTAGCTAAGTTACTGGTAGGGCCTCCCTAGCTGGACAGGTTGAGAGATAGAGGCCAGACTATGAGAGATACCCTGGCCCACTAGGTTGGTTTTTTTTCATAAGGCTGGTTACCTGACCAAGTCAAAAATTTCTATAACTCAGATGCTGGAACTAGAAAATTCATCAGAAACAATGGAAAATCACCAAGAAAGAAAGAATAAAGGTAAATAATTAGGAATCTTGGACATTTTAAAAGTAGTCATGTTGAATGTGCGAAGCATAACAACAAAGGAATTAGAACTGGTACAACTAAAAACTAAAAATATTAATATAGCCATGATAACAGAAACAAAAAAAAGAAATTAAAAGGAACGAACAACATAGATGGTTTTACTATGCTATATAGTGGAGAGGACCAACATTTCTAGTGGTGTGGTCATTATAATTAAAAATAATGGAAAAATAGAATATAAACTCCCAAAGAAGATAGGAAAGAGGATTCCAAATAATTTTATGAGGAAAACTACAAAACAGTTAAATAAATGTAATAAAAATTACTATATATTAATAGCAGGAGATCTTAGAGTTGCAAATAATCCAATCCCAAATGTCTTAGGAAAATATGGAGAAATCTGCATGAATAACAATGATCAAGAACTATTAGACTTCTGTACTTTCACCAATTTTAAAATAATCAATACTTTTTTCAAAAGAAGAATATAAATAAATATACTTAGAATGGCAGAAGAACAAGACCTATAATTGATTATATCATTAATAATCAGAAACTAGATCCATGTGTGAGAGATGTACATGTTTACAGAGGAAGAGAAATTTTTTCAGATCTTTATTTAGTAGTCACTAAAATAGAAATACTAGCAAAATGGAGAAAGGAAGTAAACAAGAAAAAAAACAAAAAATATAACAAGTATACGAAGTATATCTATTACAGGAAGAAAGCATTAGAATGTTATATCAATCATGATTAACAGATTACCTAAAAGAAGCCCAAATCAGCAAAGATATAGCAGAAGAATGGAAAACTTTAATAAAGATAATCCATAAAGCATCCTCTGAGGTACTTGAAAAGAAAAATAAAATATAAAAAGAAAAACATTAAAAATCTGGAACACAGATATAGAAAATGCAATAAAAGAAAAACAAATGGCATACAAATCACTCCTTCAAAAACATACAAAGGAAACAGATGAAATATACAAAAATAAAAGAAATATAACTAAAATCATAGTACAGAATGCTCACCAAGATTCTTGGGACATATTTATTAATAAAATAGAAGATGACATACACGGAAGACAAGACACAGCCTACAAAATATTAAGGAAATTAAACAATAAAGAAAGAGATACAGAACAAATCGAAATAATACAAGAGAAACAATGGACAGACCATTATAAGAATTTATGGTAAGACCCAAATTTAATAACAAAAAATAATAATGAAGAAATCAGCACTGATATAAAACCAATAAAATTGGAAGGAGTAAATGAAGCAATAAAGGTATCAAAAAATAGAAAATCAAAAGGATTAGATGGCATAAATAAAGATCTTCGAAAATATGGCAGAGAATATTTACATCACAGATTCTTAAAATTAATAAATAACTGTTGGAGGAAATGTGAGGTTCCATCAGATTGATTAAAAGCTAAGGTTATATGCATATTTAAGAAAGGAGAAAGATGATTGCAGAAATTACAGAGGAATAAGTTTATTAAATGCAGGTTACAAAATTTAAAATAAAATCCTGAATAAAAGGCTTAGAAATATTACAAACAATCTACTCTCAGAAGAACAAAATGGTTGTAGACATGGAAGATCATGTATAGACAATATTTATGTGCTAAAAGAAATTAATGAAAAAAAAAAAAGATGAGAATTTAATTTAGAGACTCATATGGCCTTTATAGATTACGAGAAAGCTTTTGACAAAATACACAGAGAAAAACTATGTGATATAATGAAAAACAAGATTATCATTACATTTGGTACAAGCTATACAAAGTTTACATAAAGATACAAAAATATAGTTAGAGTTAGGTAATATATCAACAGAAATGACTGATCCGGGTATCAGACAGGGATGTAGCTTATCTCCAACTCTATTCAATATATATAGTGATCAGATTAAAATATGGAAGACAACAATAAAACAAGGTATCCAGTTAACGAGAACAAGTGTTATCAATATAATGATGTGTGCAGACTATCAGATCATATTACAAGACAATGAAGATGACCTTCAAAAATCTGTTGATGAATTAAATAAAATAAGACAACAATACAATTTAAAAATTTCACAAAAGTCATGGCATTTAAAGGTCAGGATCATGTCAGATCAAAAATAGAACTTCTTCTTCCTTTACATATTAAGTCTAGTGGCATGTTATAGTTAAGTATTAGGTTAATGGCCTATTACGATTCGAAACTGGAAATCCCATTGAATAGGTTGGTCGATCATATTCCAGGAGAGTGTCCTATGTCTGTAGATGCATGTGTTCACGGGGCCGGTTTGCTTGTATACTGGGGGGGAGAAAAACCCAAATTTCCAGGTGAAAAAATCGCCTACATTTATATGAGACTTGCAAACTCACTTTTGTAAAAAGATACCAAATAAAGGTTCCTCACATCACTGATGGGAATCGAACCCAGGTCTTTCTGACCAAAGGGCTTTGTCTATACCGACTGAATAGTTATAGAAAAAAACAATACAACAGATGACACAGTTTAATTATTTAGGCTACATAATAACATATTTAAAAGATCCGCTACAAGTCTGCAAGATTTTATGACTAAATTGAATAACTGTTGTAATAGATATGGTATGAAGGTCAGCAATAAAAAGACAAAGACAATGAAAATAGGCAGAATCTTTGAAAATGTAAACTGTGTTGTGAATGGAGAACCCGTGGAAAAAGTAAAACATTTCAGTTATTTAGGCACGATTTTTAGTGAAGATGGTAAATTAAATATAGAAATAGACAACAGAATCAGCAAAGTTGGTATGGTGGGAAGTCAAATGAATAAATTCATATGGAACAAGAGAGAAGGAGTAGCCATAATATTCAACACAAAATACGAGGCTAATCTTCTTGAATGGCAGTCAGTCTCAAGTACAGTAATGTGGGCAAATATGAGAATGGGGAACTGGACAATGAGACTTATTTGTGCCTATGGTCCCACAGAAGGTTCTACTAAGGTAGAAGTGGAGGAATTTTTTGAGGCTTTAGAAAAAGCAACTGACACAATGAAAAAGGAAAAGTTGGCCCTTGTTGTCGATCTAAATAGCAGAGTAGGAAATGATTGTGAGACATACAAAAATATTTTGGGAAAATTTGGAGAAAAGAGCAAAGCTAATAATAATGGCAAATATCTGTTGGATTTCTGCTCAGGACATGGACTGGTTATTACTAACACCATGTTCCAACATAAAAATGTGCACAAATTCACATGGAGAGAAGAGGCTAGGAATAAGAAAAGTCTCATTGACTATGTTATTGTTGATAGTGATGTTTTCTCCCTGGTGCAGGACACCAGAGTGTACAGAGGATTTGAAATTGGAAGTGATCACTATTTAGTCTTGAGCAGGATAAAATTGAATTTCATATTGAAAAGAATAACATGTAAGAAAGTTTTAAAGCGAATAAAAGTTGAGCAGCTCTCAGATGTGAGCTGTAGACTAAAATACACAAAGATTATTGAAGGAAAAATAAAAGAGTTTGAGAACAGGAATCAAACCTTGGAGATTCAGTGAAGGAAAAGAAAAAAGCATACCAAAAGTTCCTGTCAAATAAGTCAGCTTGTGCTCTTAGAGAATATAGAGACAAATGCAAAAATGCTAAACACTGCATAAAACTAGCTAAACAAAAGTCATGGGAGGACTTTGGCAAGAATATAGAAAATAAATATCAAGAAGGTGGCAAAATATTCTGGAGGTTGTTGAAGAAGGTTAGGAATGGAGGAAAGAGTGCTGTAAAAGGAGTTAGAGATGATAAAGGTGACATGAAAATGGGAGAAAAAGATATCCTTAAGGTATGGAGTAATTACTTTGAAAAACTGCTAAATGAAACAAGCAGTGATGACAGCACAGTGGTAAAAAACACTGACCAGGCATGCAGTCAGGAATACATATCCATACTTGAAGTAGAAAAAGCTGTCAAAGGCTTGAAATGCGGAAAGGCAGCAGGAGTAGATGATATTCGACCAGAAATGCTGAAGTATGGTGGTATAAGAGTCTTACAGTGGCTGCACTGCATAGTTCAGAAAGCCTGGACAGAGGGATGAATTCCCGATGATTAGAGTAGAGCTCTAATAGTACCCATATATAAAAAGGGAAATAAAACTGAATGTGAGAATTACAGAGGTATTTCCCTACTGAGTGTTCCTGGCAAGATCTATGCAAGTATACTTGAGAAACGGTTGAGAAGAATTGTGGAAGGAAAGCCTGGTGAAGAACATGCTGGATTCAGGCCAAATAGAGGCTGTCAGGATCAGATCTTCACTTTACGACAAATAGTCGAGAAAGCATGGGAATATAACAAAGATCTGTATTTAAGTTTTGTCAATTTGGAAAAGGCATATGACAAGGTGCCAAGAGAGAAGCTATTCAATACGCTGCAGTTATATGGTGTCAATGGGGCATTATATCAAGCAATACTTAGTCTTTATTTGAGTTGTAAGTCAGCAGTTAGAACTGAAGGAAGTACAGGAAGATGGTTTAATGTTAAATCTGGTGTGAGACAAGGATGTACATTATCCCCTCTGTTATTCATTATCTATATGGATCACATTATGAAGGAAAGTGGTATTAAACATGATATCAAAATTGGAGATGTTAATGTCAGTTCTTTGCTTTATGCGGATGATGTTATACTTCTAAATAAATCCGCTACAAGTCTGCAAGATTCTCTGATTAAATTGAATAGCTGTTGTAATAGATATGATATGAAGGTCAGCAATAAAAAGACAAAGAAAACAAAAATAGGTAAAATCATTGAAAATGTCAACTTGTTGTGAATGGAGAACCTGTGGAACAAGTGAAACATTTCAGCTACTTAGGCACGATTTTCACTGAAAATGGTAAATTAAATTTAGAAATAGACAACAGAATCAGCAAAGATGGTATGGTAGGAAGTCAGTTGAATAAATTCATTTGAATTAAGAGAGAAATTAGTCGGAACACTAAATTAGCTGTATACAAGACTGTGTTCAAACCAGTGTTAACTTATGGATCTGAGAGCTGGGTCAGAAGTAAAATACTTGACCAAAGACTAGAGACTGCCGCAGATATGAGAGTCTTGAGAAAGGTTATAGGCGTGAACAGATGGTATCAATGGCAATATCATATTAAAAACGAGGATATTAATAAAGAACTTGACATTGTCAACATCCAGGAATGCGTTAGCAGAGCTAATCTCAGGTGGTATGGACACTTAAATAGAATGGGTGAAGAAAGATTAGCAAAACAAGTATTCTCTGCCAGGTTGGCAGCAAAACGACCCAGAGGTAGACCAAGATATAGGTGGATTGATACGGTACAAAGTGCTGTAGACGATAGAAATATAAGATCTGATAATGTTGGAGTATTGACAAGTAACAGACTGATTTGGAGGAAAATTGTAGATAGGAAGTTAGTAATGATGTAATTTTTTTCATGTAGTACTATCATATCCTGTACACCCCCCTTGAGGGTACATGGAAGGAATTTGATGATGATGATGACAAGAGAGAAATTAGTCGGAACACTAAATTAGCTGTATACAAGACAGTGTTCAAACCAGTTTTAACTTATGGATCTGAGAGCTGTGTCAGAAGTAAAACCCATGACCAAAGACTAAAGATATGAGCGTCGTGAGAAAGATTATAGGCGTGAACAGATGGCATCAATGGCAATATCATATTAAAAACGAGGATATTAGGAAAGAACATGACGTTGTCAGTATCCAGGAATGCGTTAGCAGAGCTAATCTCAGGTGGTATGGTCACTTAAACAGAATGGGCGAAGAAAGATTAGCAAAACAAGTGTTCTCTGCCAGGTTGGCAACAAAATGATCCAGAGGAAGACCAAGATATAGATGGATTGATACAGTACAAAGTGCCCTAGACGATAGAAATATAACATCTGATAATGTTGGAGTCTTGACAAGTAACATACTGATCTGGAGAAAAATTGTAGATAGGAAGTTAGTAATGATGTAATTTTTTTCATGTGATACTATCATATCCTGTACACCCCTTGAGGGTACATGGCAGGAATTTGATGATGATGATGAGATATAGATGATACCAGTAGCCATAGTATTAGGAAGCTAAACTTCTTGAAGGGCAGAAAATTTCAGGTAGAGTGGTGTGGGCAAATATCCGAATGAGGAACTGGATAATCAGACTTATTTGCCTCTATGGTCCCACAGAAGGTTCTCCTAAGGTAGAAGTGGAGGGATTTTTTGAGGCTTTAGAGAAAAGCAACTGACACAATGAAAAAGGAAAAGTTGGCCCTTCTTGGGGATCTAAATAGCAGAGTAGGAAATGATTGTCAGACATACAAAAATATTTTGGGAAAATTTGGAGAAAAGAGCAAAGCTAATAATAATGGCAAATACTCGTTGGATTTCCGCTCAGAACATGAACTGGTTATTACTAACACCATGTTTCAACAAAAATGTGCACAAATTCACATGGAGAGAAGAGGCAAGGAATAAGGAAAGTCTCGTTGACTATATTATTGTTGATAGTGATGTTTTCTCCCTGGTGCAGGACACCAGTGTACAGAGGATTTGAAATTGGAAGAGATCACCATTTAGTCTTAAGCAGGATAAAATTGAATTTCATACTGAAAAGAAGAACATGTAAAAAAGTTTTAAAACGAATAAAAGTTGAGCAGCTCTCAGATGTGAACTGTAGACTAAAATATACAAACATTATTTAAGAAAAAATGAAAGAGTTTGAGAACAGGAATCAAACCTTGGAGAGTCAGGGGCAAAAGAAGAAAACACTGATTGATTCTGCTAGAGAGGCATGTGCTGAGGTTGCCTGCAAGGATAGAACTCCCTGGTGGACACAGGAAGTTAAAGAGGCAGTGAAGGAAAAGAAGAAAGCATATCAAAAGTTCCTGGCAAATAAGTCAGCTTGTGCTCTTAGAGAATACAGAGACAAATGTAAGAAAGCTAAACACTGTGTAAAACTAGCTAAACAAGTCATGGGAAGACTTCGATAAGAACATAGAAAATAAATATCAAGAAGGTGGCAAGATATTCTGGAGGTTGCTGAAAAAGCTCAGAAATGGAGGAAAGAGTGCTTTAAAAGGAATTAGAAATGATAAAGGTGATATGAAAACTGGAGAAAAAGATATCCTTGAAGTATGGAGTAATTACTTCGAAAAATTGCTAAATGAAACTAGCAGTGATGACAGCACAGTGATGATAAACACTCAACAGGCATGCAGCGAGGAATACATATCCATACTTGAAGTAGAAAAAGCCACCAAAAGTCTGAAATGTGGAAAGGTAGCTGGAGTAGATGATATTAGACCAGAAATGCTCAAGTATGGAGGCATAAAAGTTTTACAGTGGCTACACTGCATGGTTCAGAGGGCCTGGACAGAAGGACGAATTCCAGATGATTGGAGTAGAGCTCTCATAGTACCCATATATAAAAAGGGAAATAAAACTGATTGTGAGAATTACAGAGGTATTTTTCTACTGAGTGTTCCTGGTAAGATTTATGCCAGTATACTTGAGGAACAAGATGGATTCAGGCCAAATAGAGGCTGTCAGGATCAGATATTCACTTTACGACAAATAGTTGAAAAGTCATGGGAATATAACACAGATCTGTATTTAATTAATTTAAGATAAGGAATATTATATCCCATATTGTTTCTTAGCCGAATAAGAAACTCAAAGAGTTTCATGCCGAATATAGAAACTATATATATAAAGTTCGGCGATTACAAGCGTAAGCAAATACCTGGCTCGTGCAGCAACTGACCCCTGAAGGTAGTGCAAGCTGAGGCAACTCATAGAAAGGGTGGAGCAAGCTCCGATCACTATTCTTGATATTTACCCATAATGTGAACTTAACTCCTAGGAGCTGTATTATTGTTCAACATTATGAGAGAAGGTCACTACCCAGACCGGTTTTGACCTTTTTTGAGGTATCATCAGTGAGTAGGTAGACCTAGTTAATACCAAGTTTGTAGCGAACAGAACTTACATCGCTGCTATGAGAATTGCCAAGAGGTGTCCTATTAAATTACTAATTATAATGAAGAGCCAAAGGCTTCAATTCGGCAACATGAACTTATTTAAGATAAGGGATATTATATCCCATATTGTTTCTTAGCCGAATAAGAAACTCAAAGAGTTTCATGCTGAATATATAAACTATATATAAAGTTAGGTGATTCCAAGCATAAGCAAATACCTGGCTAGTGCAGCAACTGACACTTGAAGGGCTAAGAAACAATATGGGATATAATATCCCTTATCTTAAATAAGTTCATTTTGCCGAATTGAAGCTTTTGGCTCTTCATTATAATTAGTAATTTAATAGGACACCTCTTGGCAATTCTCATAGCAGGGATGTAAGTTCTGTTCACTACAAACTTGGTATTAACTAGGTTTACCTACTCACTGACGAGACCTCAAAAAAGGTCTAAACCTTGAATAGTGATCGGAGCTTGCTCCACCCTTTCTATGAGTTGCCTCAGCTTGCATTACCTTCAAGGGTCAGTTGCTGCACTAGCCAGGTATTTGCTTACGCTTGGAATCGCCAAACTTTATATATAGTTTCTATATTCGGCATCTCTAAGTTTCTTATTCGGCTAAGAAACAATATGGGATATAATATCCCTTATCTTAAATAAGTTCATGTCGCCAAATTGAAGCCTTTGACTCTTCATTATAATTAGTAATCTGTATATTTAAGTTTTGTCGATCTGGAAAAGGCATATGACAAGGTGCAAAGAGAGAAGTTATTCAATACACTACAGTTTTATGGCGTCAACAGAGCATTATATCAAGCAATACTTAGTCTTTATATGAGTTGTAAGTCAGCAGTTAGAATTGAAGGAAGTACAGGAAGATGGTTTAATGTTAAATCTGGTGTGAGACAAGGATGTACATTATCCCCTCTGTGATTCAATATCTATATGGATCACATTATGAAGGAAAGTGGTATTAAACACAATATCAGAATTGGAGATGTTAATATCAGCTCTTTCCTTTATGCGGACGTTGTTATACTTCTAAATAAATCCGCTACAAGTCTGCAAGATTCTCTGACTAAATTGAATAACTGTTGTAATAGATGTGGTATAAAGGTCAGCAATAAAAAGACAAAGTCAATGAAAATAGGCAGAATCGCTGAAAATGTCAAGTGCATTGTGAAAAGAGAACCTGTGGAACAAGTGAAACATTTCAGCTACTTAGGCACGATTTTTAGTGAAGATGGTAAATTAAAAATAGAAATAGGCAACAAAATCAACAGAGCTGGTATGGTAGGAAGTCAATTGAATAAATTCATATGGAATAAGAGAGAAATTAGTCAAAACACTAAATTAGTGGTATATAAGACAGTGTTCAAACCAGTTTTAACTTATGGATCTGAGAGCTGGGTCAGAAGTAAAACACTTGACCAAAGACTAGAGGCCGCAGATATGAGAGACCTGAGAAAGATTAGGGGCATGAACAGATGACATCAATGGCAATATCATATTAAAAAATGAGGATATTAGGAAAGAATTGGACATTGTCAGCATCCAGGAATGCTTTAGCAGAGCTAATCTCTGGTGGTATGGTCACATAAACAGAATGGGTGAGGAAAGATTAGCAAAACAAGTGTTCTCTGCCAGGTTGGCAGGAAAATGACCCAGAGGAAGACCAAGATATAGGGATTGATACGGTACAAAGTGCCTTAGATGATAGAAATATAAGATCTGATAATGTTGGAGTCTTGACAAGTAACAGACTAATTTGGAGGAAAATTGTAGATAGGAAGTTAGTAATGACGTAAATTTTTCATGTAGTGCTATCATATCCTGTACACCCCTTGAGGATACATGACACAAATTTGAAGATGATGATGATGAGATATAGATGAAAAAATAAAGAAATTTCAGAAAATCTGTGGTACAATTAAAAGGACACTGAATAAAAAAACAAGACGCAAAAACTCAATTAAAATTTTATAAAGTAATGGCCACTACCACTCTGTTATATGGTTCAGAAATATGGACGGTTAAAAAGAAAGATGAAAGTAAAATACACGCTGCAGAGATGAGATTTTTAAGAACAATTAAAGGAAGCACAAAATTGGACCATATAAGAAATGACAACATCAAAAAAGAACTAGATATTTTTAACATAAATGAAAAGATCAAGGAATATAAAGAGAAATGAAGGAAAGATATCGGCTACCAAAAGGAAAGAGAGAGAGAGAGAGAGAGAAAGACCAGTGAAGCCAGAACAGGTAAATGCCTAATCCTTGAAGAGAAAAAAAAATATATATACATATATCAGGGGCAAATATTCCAGGTGTGCTAGGTGTGCAGTGCTCATCCACGAAATATCAGTATTACCGATATTATATTTTTGCATTTATTCCAATTAAAGTCTCCTAATTGTTTGCAGATTTTGCATGATTCCTAAAATTAAACACAATATAGTAATGTTTCATTGCCGTCTTCATGAGGATAATGAAGAATTAGTGCTTCATGAAAAGTCACATTTGCGTTAATAGCCCGGGTGTGCTTTCAAAATGCATACATCTTTGAGCCCTTTGATAAAGATGTAAAGAGGGTGCAGCGGGTCAAATTCTTAGCTTGCTAGTATTTTTAAACCGCTCAGGAAGGCGAGGCTGGATGAGCTCACATTGAAAGCTCACCCAGCATCTAGCAGCTGTGATTGGTTATTGTGTCAACCAATCCAACTGAACGTTGTCACTTGTCATGAATTGAGTGCTTTCTGTATCCGATGGCTGTATTACAAACAGCTGTTAGCCACAAATAATTACATCAATAAATTTTTATAATACTTAAATCAATAAACGTCTTTTGGCATTTTTTGTGCAATTATTTGTCGATGTAAACTATAAATACATTATTTTCATTTTACATCGATTTTAATGATCTTTAATTCTTGGAAAAAAAGTAATCGGAATTAATACAGTTTTAAGAAAAATTTCATATATAAAAAAATTGACCTGCATATTTTATTAAAAATCAACTAATTAATTAATCTTATAATCCTGAATTAAATTATTTAAGTTTAAATGCAAAAGAATCATAAAATTAACAAGTAAAATAATATTAAAATATGTACACTTACCTTTTTAAAATGTATTTTTCTGTTTAAATTTGTTTCATTATAAATTGACAATTCATACTTCACTCAGTGACTCACTAGACACAGAGGGCAAATGAACTGGTAGCTGTTCATAATAGTAATGAACTTTTTTTTTTCCACAAATCAGAAAAAGATGAACCAAAAACAGGAACACGTGCTTTATTGCTGCAATAAAACGTGTTCTATGGCTACCCTGCCATGGACTGAAACAGCCAACTCTTAATAAAATTTTAAGACAGAAAAAGCGTCCCATGGTTGAGGGTGTAAGGTGACATCTCAATCACCTTTACGATTATAATTTGTGGAATTTTTTACTCAATCCTAGGAGGAGTGCCCCATTTGCCCCTCTGCGGATGCACATGACCGTATGATTGCATTTTTACGATGTTTGAGAGTGCATAGCATATCAGCGTTCATCTTAATTGGTCCAATGCAATTAAATGCAAGATAACTTTAAATACTTCTGCATAGAGTGAGGAACAATCTGTTTATTTTAGGATTTATTAGAAAACAACAATTAAAGGAAAATGCTATATTTGGTTGGTATGTTTTAAATACTCAAAGATGAAAATATGTGAACCGTCATTTATAAGACGTATGAAAGTAAAGAATAAGTGTGAGTAGAAATACTTTCATTATGGTAAACGAATTATTAATAATTGACATTTGCAATATGTGTGTGTCCTATAAGTTGCTGGGTAGAACGAATAGCTCGATCCTATAAAGTCTAGACATGAATAAGTGAATTTATGATGGCATAATTTAAAAAAACAAAACTTACGAGGAGACAGGGAGTATGGCAGGAATAAATATGGTTTGATGGAGCAGCAAATCATTTTGTAAAATTTGTTGCCCATGTTATATGTATTTCTCTGGTTTGTGTATATTTCGCACTCTTTTCCAAGGTTTTCTTTTGTTTACTGAGACTCAGTGTACATAACATCCGATCATTATTGGAATTATCCACACTTTCGGGAATCCTGCATTCATTAGTTATTGTTTTTTTAGTATCAGTGGTTCGTCTGTCTTATCTCATATATGCTGGTATTTTTTTGTAGATCAACATTCTTATAATACATAGAATCATTTTTATTCAGGAATTGATATTTTTTACTGTCTGTTGTTTCCGAAGACTAGAATAAAAACCGTTAAAAAACTTTGCAACCTCAACAGATGCTATACTGCACAAGCAAGAGAAACATTTAGGTTTCTTCTCCTAACATCTACTTTCAAATTTTCAGTTCCAGAAAACATGTTGTCGTCCTTCAACATTGGTATTGGCCAAGAATAAATTTAATATATTCTTGGTTGGATAGGACACACATGGATTCTGTTATAAGAAATGTTATGTTCATGTTCTTCTAGGCGGAGAGAGATGGACTTTTCTGTCTGGCCATAATATGGTTTGCAAACCATATCAACTGCAAATTTGGTTTGGATGTGAAGTTCATATTTTGATGAAAATTGTTTAAATGATCCAGAAAGGTTTGTAAGTTTTCTGGGATGTTCCTCCAAATTAGGAAAATGTTGTCCATGTAATAGTTAGATTTTGGGTTTCAGTGTCACTGAAACCCAAAGTAATGGTGTTTTAAGCTTTTCTAGATATAAAACTTACTAGAACAATGGATAGTCTCAAGCTTTCTATCTTTAGAAAGCAAACACACACTGATAGATACCTACATGCTTCATCTCACCCCACCCCCCCCTCAGAAATTAGGAATTATTTCCACACTAGCTCATTGGGCGAGATCCTTGTTGCCAGAAGAGGAACTTCAACAAGAACTTAGTTACCTCAAAAGGACTTTCTTAAATAATGGTTACTCTCCTAAAAGCATCTATAATCATCTTAGTGTACATAATCCACATAGTAATGAAGATAACTCAAACCCAACAGCCTACATCTCCTTACCGTATATAAGTTCTCTTTCTTCTAAATTGGCAAAAATCAAGAAGAAATTTAATGTTAAAACATATTTCTCCACCTTTTAAACTCCAATCTTGCTTCAGTCAACCTAAAGAAAAACACAACCTTCTTCAGTTCCGGAGTATACAAAATCATTTGGAGTTGCGGCAAACCATATTATGACCAGACAGAAAAGAGACTCTCTCTCTCTCTACCTAGAAGAACACCAACATGACATTTCTTATAACAGAGTCCGTGCTAGTGCCCTATCCAGCCACGTTTTATTCTCGGCCAATACCAATGTTGAAGGATAACAACATCAAATAGACTGGAACTTAACTTCAAACATCCATAAATGTTCATATGAATTAGAAAGACGTATCTTGGAATTGAAAGAAATAGCTCTCGACCCTACCCATCTAAACAGCAATCTCAGTTACAACCTAGTGCTGTTTAGATGGGTAGGGTCGAGAGCTGTAGTCCATCTTTCACATAGTGCTGTAATCCAGTTTTGGCATACTCATGATATCATTCACACTCACAATGCTTCAGGATTAGTGCTCTAGAACTAATGCTCAGACTCAAATTCAAACACAACTACTACTTGTTCTAAACTCTGTGTTTGTTAAAGTACAATATATTTTTAAGATGTTGTTTTCTCCATGGTACTGTATTCACCTGACGAAGTCGGCATTTCCGATGAAACTAGTAGTGAAACCTTATTAAATCTCTTATATTTTTTCTCTGTGTTTCAGTCAGTTAATAATTTTAAACATACATAATTTCTGTCTATATAGGTTGGCCATAATTAAAGAGGAGGTGTTCAGAGGTGTAAGTACACTCTGGAACTTGGGATTTTTATTTATAAAGATAATAGTACAAAATTCTGCAACACCAGACATTTAGCAATAGAATCATGTGAAATTTGCATAATTAGAAAGACTGAAATGAATTCGTGTCATTCTGATAAGACTGAAGTGCTATGGATCTCATCTCACTTTAAGGGAATATGCAATGCTAGTCAAGCTTTACTATCAACAACTAGTAATGCTAATGACATGCTTCAAGAATTCCAGCATTTGAAGGATAGGAGAAAAAGTCCAATCACAATAACAAATCTTAGAAAAAATGAATTTATAAAATTTGAAAATAGCGGCTCTTTAGCAGTGAAGTCAGGACGAGGGTGCAAACAGATTATTACTCAATAAATTGATGAAGTTGCAACAGCCATCGTGGAATATGGAATGAATAATGAACGAGAGTCCAGCAGTGCTTTGGAAATATCAATGCAACTGGACATGGCATACTCAACTGTGACAAATGCTGAGGTTTTTCCTCCACAAGATCTCCCATATCTCAAGCTTTGCTTCGTGATGAAACGGAAACTTGACTGCAGTTTGCCCTGACATTCTTAGTTCAAATGAAGATGGATGATGCATGGTCGATGAAGATCTTTATTTTTTATCTGAATGGTAGTGTTAATTCATACAATTTGCACATTTGGGCTGTGAATAACACTCGTGTTCCATCAGGCCCCTTAGCACTCACCGAAAGTCACAGTGTGGTGTGGTTTCGCTGCATCATTTATTATCATTTAATGCTTTTTCAAAGAACTTCACACGACAGGATCAGTGACTTGTACCTGTCTTTGCTGTTAGGTATTGAGAGATGCTGCACGATTTTGTTGTTCCGCAACTGCAGCAGCGAAGATGCTTTGACTTTACCATATTCATGCAGGATGGAGCCATCTTACATTGGATTGCTGTTACAGCAAATGTTATGAAAACATTTCACAGAACACAGAGTGATCAGTGGTGCATTTCCCATAGCATGGCCACCTCGTTCACCTGATTTAAACCACTTTGACTTCTGTCTGTGGGGCCATCTGAAAGGCATGGTGTATGAAGGACATGATTTAGCAAACTCGAAAGATAGAATAATGCAGCATGTGAAGCAAATCAATGCAGATCTCTTGTATTCCACTGTAGAAAATGTCATTCAGAGAATGCAGTTCTTGGAACATCTGAAAGGAGGACATAGTGAATCACATCTGTAAATTATATGAACACGAAAATTGATTTGTTGTGTCACATCTAGCCATTACTGTTTAATTAATCCCAAAGAATGTGTTTACAGTACCAAATATACCCTAGTGGCAGAATTTTGTACTATTCATCATCATCATCATCATCATGCATATCAAGGATTTAGGTTTAGCATGGCCTGTTCCGGCCTTAGAAGTCATCGTTGAATCTTTTAAGAGGACGTCCTGGTTTTCTTTTTCCTAATGGCTTGTACTTTAAGGCTTGTTTTGGTAATCTTTCTGTTTTCATTCTTTGAACGTGTTCCATCCATTTATGTTTATATTTTTTAATTTTTTCTATTACTGATTCTTGGTTTAATTCTTTCATAATATCTTCGTTTCTTTTGTGATCAAATAGGGTATACTTTGCAGTTTTTCCTCATGAACTTCATTTCTGCTGTTGTTAATTTTTTGTTGTTAATTTTGTACTATTAAAACTTTTTATCTTCTGTAAACAAAAAACCCTATGTTCCAGAGTGTATTTAAACCAAGTTTGGTTGAATTTCTTCCAATGCATTTTACAATACAGTGCTCTAAACACCTCCTCTTTAATTAGAGCCATATATATGATCATCATAATCATCACATCAACATCAAATTCCTGACATGTACCTCCAGGGGTGTACAGGATATTATGATAGTACTACATGAAAAATTTAACACCATTACTAACTTCCTATTATCAATTTTCCTCCAAATCAATCTGTTATGTCAAGACTTCAACATTATCACATCTTATATTTCTGTCTTCTAAGGCACTTTTTATTGTATCAATCCACCTACATCTTGGTCTTCCTCTGGGTCTTTTTCCTGCCAACCTGGCAGAGAACACATGTTTTGTTAATCCTTCCTCTCTCATTCTGTTTATATTACCATACAACCTAAGATTAGCTCTGCTAACATATTCCTGGATGCTAACAATGTCAAGTTCTTTCCTCTCTCATTCTGTTTATATTACCATACAACCTAAGATTAGCTCTGCTAACATATTCCTGGATGCTAACAATGTCAAGTTCTTTCCTAATATCCTCATTTTTAATATGATATTGCCACTGATGCCATCTCTTCATGTCCCTAATCTTTCTCAGGACTCTCATATCTGTGGTCTCTAGTCTTTGGTGAAGTGTTTTATTTCTAACCCAGATCTCAGATCCATAAGTTAAAATTGGTTTTACTACTGTCTTATATACAGCTAATTTAGTGTTTTAACTAATTTCTCTTTTATTCCATATAAATTTATTCAGTTGACTTCCTACCATACAGGCTTTGTTGATTCTGTTGTCTATTTTTATATTTAATTTACCATCTTCACTAAAGATTGTTTCTAACTAACTGTAATGTTTTATGTGTTCTATAGGTTCTCCATTCACAATGCAGTTGATATTTTCAATGTTGCTGCCTATTTTCATTGCTTTGTCTTGTTATTGCTGATGTCCATACCAAATATATTACAACAGTGATTCAATTTAGTCAGGGTATTTTTTGAGGCATTACAGAAGGCAGCTGGCTCAATGAAAAAGGAAAAGTTGGTCATTGTTGGAGATCTAAACTGCAGAGTAGGAAATGATCACCAGACATATAGATGTGTTTTTGGAAAAATTTGAAGAAATCCGCAAAGCTAATAATAATGGTAAATACCTGATGGATTTTTGTTCAGGATATGGATTAGTTATTACTAATACCATGTTCCAACAGAAAAATTTGCATAAATTCACATGGAGAGAAGATGCAAGAAATAAGAAAAGTCTCGTTGACTATGTTATAGTTAACAGTGATGTTTTCCCACTGGTTCAGGACATAAGAGTATACAGAGGATTTGAAATAGGAAGTGATGACAATTTAGTTTTGAGCAAGATAAAACTGAATTTCATATTGAAAACAAGAATGTGTAAGAAAGGTTTTAAAACGAATCACAACTCTATGGTGGACTCAGGAAATTAAAGAGACAGTGAAGGAAAAGAAGAAAGTATATTGCGAATTCCTGACAAGTAAGTCAGTTTGCTCTTAGAGAATACAGCAAAAAAAAATGTAAGAAAGCAAAGCACTGTGCAAAACTAGCTAAACAAAACACTTATGCAAAGCCTTTGGTAAAAACATTGAAAATAAATATCAGGAAGGAGGCAAAATATTCTCGATACAGCTTAGAAATGGAGAAAAAGTACTGTAAAAGTAATCAGAGATGATAAAGGTGACATGATAACTGAAGACAAAGATATTCTAGATGTCTGGAGTAATTACTTTGAAAGATTGCTAAATGACACAAGCATTGTCAGCATGATAGCAGAAAACTCCCAACAGGAATTCAGTCAGGAATACAAATCCATACTTCTTGAAGTAGAAAAAGCCATCAAGAATTTGGTATGTAGAAAGGCAGCTGGAGTATATCAAATTTGGCCAGAAATGCTCAAATATGGAGGTATAAAAGTTTTACAATGGCTTCATAATTCAGAAAGTCTGGTCAGAGAGCTGAATTCCAAACAATTGGAGCAGAGCTATCATAGTACCCATCTATAAAAAAAAAAGGAAATAAAACTGAATGTGAGAATTAGAGAGGTATTTTCCTACTGAGTGTTCCTGTTAAGATTTATGTAGTATGCTTGAGAAATGGCTAAGAAAAATTGTGGAAGTTTCAAGGCTGGATTCAAGCCAACTAGAGGTTGTCAGGATCAGATTTTCACTTTAAGAAAAATAGTTGAGAAATCATGGGAATATAAGTAAAATTTGTATTCAAGTTTTGTTGATCTGGAAAAGGCATATGACAAGGTGCCAAGAGAAAATCTCTTCAAAAACACTCCATTTATATGGTGTAAATGGAACATTATATAAAGCAATACATAGTCTCTATTTAAGTTGTACATCAGCAGTTAGAATTGAAGGAGGTACAAGAAGATGGTTTGAGGTAAAATCAGATGTGCGACAAGGGTGCACATTATCTCCACTGTTATTCATTATCTAAAGGGATCACATTTTGAAGGAAAGTGGTATTAAATCTGATATCCAAATTGGTAATATTAATCTTAGCTCTTTACTTTATGCAGATGATGTTTTACTTCTAAATAAATCCAGTATAGGTCTGCAAGATTCCCTAATTAAACTGAATAACTGTTGCAATAAATTTGGTATATAAATCAACAGTAAATAGACAAAGACAATAAAAATAGGCAGAAACATTAAAAACATCAATGGCATATCCTGAATGGTGAACCTACAGAACAAGTGAAACATTTCAGCTACTTAGGCACAATTTTTGAGTGAAGATGGTAAATTAAATATGGAAATGGACAACAGAATCAACAAAGCTGGTATGGTAAGAAGTCAACTGAATAAATTTATGTGGAATAAGAGAGAAATTAGTCAAAATACTAAATTAGTATATATAAGACAGTGTACAAACCAATTTTAACTTATGGATCTGAGAGCTGGGTTAAAAATACGTGGGTGGTTCTAAAAAGTTCTCAGCCATAAATGGCAACAATATTGGCAAGATTTTTTTTTTTTCCCTTCCAAGTTGGTACATCTGTCATAAGCATCCATGTGAAATTTCAAGTCATACTATCAAGTTAGGAAGTCAAAGTTTTGTCTGTATTCCTTGAAAT